>NC_135688.1:587500-642500 GCF_964276395.1 Gasterosteus aculeatus | reverse complement strand
AGAGCTGGATAGCAAAGCCGGAGACAAAGTCTGCCTTGCGAGTAGCTGACTGGCAGTTCCAGAGGCCTCCTGGGACGAGGCTCTGGATGTGTGTGGAGGGGGTGGGAAAGGTCCCACTTCTCATTTTCCGGCAGCTAGTAGAAGTAGAAGTACATTTTACACCCACTTTTGGTACTTTAAGTACATTTTGTAACATGTATCTGATGGTCATGGAATCTGATTACGTTTCTGCTCTGAGATGAGATGAACGCCCTCATGTTTTAACATCTTTGCTTTTGACTTGAATGCAGAATAGATAATGAGAGGTTTGGTTGGTTTTAGTCTTGGTACCGGCCTCCGATTGGTCCTTTCTCAAACAGCAAATCCCCTCCAATTTCCTGCTGTCATCACTCTGGTGGCAGTCGGCGCGGTGGGTGGAGTCAGGGGGCTGGGCCAGAGGCGGGGTTAAGGGTTGACCCAGGGTCAGGGGTGGAGTTGGGCATTGTGGTGGGCTCTGGCACCGGGGCCGACTGAGTCTCAGTCTTGTCGTGTGACACCTGTTGCATCCCTGTTAGCCCCGCCCCCCTGCCGTGCACCTGACCAGTAAACCCAGTGCCCCCGGAGCAGCCGGCGCCGTGGTGAGACCAGCCCTCCACGCTCATTCGTCCGCCCCTCCCTCCGGGCAGGGCCCGCCGGTTTGTGCGGCTTTGATTGGATCTGTTCTTCCGGTTCTGATTCTGGTTCCGATGGACCCTCTGCAGTGCCAGGGCCGCGAGGTCTGAGTGGGACGAGGTGCTGTCGATCAACCGCCGGCCTGCAGCGAGCGGCCGCACGGGAAGCGCCAGCCTCAGTCTCAGCCAGAAGTGCGAGCGCCGCGGTTCTGACCGAGCCCTCCTCCACGCCACGGCAGTGCCGGCGGCTCGCCGGATCTGGACCGCCTCGGCGCAGCGCACCTTACCGACGGAGTGGTACACCACAGCCACCAAGGCGGCCTGGTGGCCCCGGTGGAGGTGCAGGCCCAGGCGACACTCCAGGAGGCTGAAGCTCTTCTCCATCAGGGAGCTGGGGCTGAGGACGAAAAGGAGGCGTCGGCTCCGCTGCATGGAGTGAAGCACGGCCTCTGATAGGTCTACAGACAGGAAGTGAAGAACAGCTGATTAGACATAATGTCAACAAAGTACTGAAGACCAGAGAAAAACACTTATTATACTCTTTGTTTTCAGGTGTGGAATGTGCTTTCTACCACGGCTACAAATACTACAAAGGATGTAGTAATGCTACTATATAGAACTAATACTGCAAATACTAAAACTACCACTAAAACTACTACTCTGTCAGCATTCGGAGTAAGAAAAAGGATGCTGAAGTGTAAATAAACTTCATTTGAAGTTCGATCCTTTGTTGTTCTGTTTACTTACTAAGCTTAAAAGTGATGTCAGAGTCATGTGACGAGGAAGAGCCAATCAGAGATGACAGATACCTAAATATTGAAGAGGTACTTTGACAAAGTTCCATTGCATCTTTGTTTATTTTAGTCAGTGAGGGTCATTGACTAAAATATGGAAACCTCCTCTTTTTGCACAAAAGTAGAATAAAGAAATCCAGGATAAGTGAACAGTGACTTAGTTTGATCTTAATCGGCTGAGCCGGGATGAGAAGGGGGAGCTAAGTCAATCCAGGTGCACACAGCTGGGATACGTTCACCCAGTGAGCACAAGACGTCATTTTAAAGTTGAAATCTGGTTGAAATCGGGTCGAAATGAGGTCTGAACGTCTAAGAACTCATTTCATCAACATCAACGTGCCAAAAAACGTCAATTTGTTGATAACGTGTCATGTTGTAACGTAAGGTTGAAAGAGACGATATTAACATTAAGATTTTCATAATAATAATAATACTGGTCGGCAAAACTTAGTCTACGTGAAGACGACATTTCAACATGTTTAATATTTCACTTAAAATGTCATAAATATGAAACTACGGACTGCGTGTTTTTAAAAAGAAGCTTTTAAGACATAATAATGCGGGTAACTGAAATATTACTTGTAAACACGGAACTCTGCTCACATCTGTAACGCGCATGCGCGAGTTCTTAGAAGAACTTAGCGACTTACATCACACTTTAAACCCACATTAGGGGTCAGGTGACTTGCTCAAACCACCAACCTCGTGGTTCCCAGTAAAGCCGCTCTACCCGCTGCGCCACGACGACCTGAACATAGAACCACGAGTACCGGCTCCAACACTCTGTTAGGACGGGAGTGTTTGAATGACGCAACTAGAACCAGATGTTTGAGCTCTTTACAGGCTAGCTGTAAAGAATAAATCCCCATGGTTACTCGGTTTAATTCAACCTGCTGGATAACGTGAATATCCCGACTTCATCCCTAATCCTGGTTTCGTGTAATAGCCCTCAGGTGTCTGCAATGGAACAAGCTTGTGAAGCTACGTGGCGCCAAATAATAGCATGTTAGTCTGAGCATTATACTTGTATATACATTTGTTTAAACGGACAAGTTTATAACATATGAAAATAATCTCGTGCAGAGAAAATAATAAAGGAAATAAACTATGAAATTAAATGAAGATGATGACAAATGATGATTAGATGAAAAACTCCTTTATTCAATGAAATACTGTTAAAACACAAAAGAAGAATCATGACAAAGCGCAGAACCTTTCTCTCATGACAACACTATAGGACAGCTTCATTTTGAAGACAAATATATAAGTGCACAAGTATACTGTATTTGTACTTTTTAGCACGGATACTGAAAAAAAGTGACCAAAAATAGAACAGAAATACCAAAAGTTCAGATACGTTTTTACTATAAATGCATTTTATCTGAGTACGATGTGACAAGTTACAGCACATCAGGGGGTCAAACATTGTGGCAGCTGAGTGTTACAATGCACCAACACTGAGGTTTATGGAAAACAAACGGTGGTTATTCTTGTCTTGGTCACCCGATGACCCTTTCTGAATAAAACACTGTGCTGGTTCTGTAATACGCTGTGAAATGTAGTGACAAGTTGCGACATTTCACATTTTTTAAAGACGTAATAAGTGTTAATGAGCTGTAATGAGGCGTGATAAGTTGCGGTAAGTTGTAATAAATCGTGATAAGTCGGACAGGCGATCGCCATGACTACGCCGCTGAGTTGAGGACCTTCTGCGGGTCTTTGACGGTGTTGCTGATGAGGCCCGTTTGGGAGTTGGTGCTGTTCTGACTGTGCAGCCTCATCAGCTCTTTCCCTCCCACCTCCACCTCCCTGCCACTGCTGACCCTCCTCAGGGGTAACTCCACCCTCAGCCGCTTCCAAAAGCGGGACGTTAGCTCCCTGGACTTGTCCCCCTGCCAACGGACCAGCACCAGGGCCACGCGGGCCCTCCTCAGCTCCCGGACCCAGCATTGGCGCTGGATTGGCTTGTACTGGACTAGGATGACCCGCAGGTGCCCGCCCAGCGCCATGCCATCGATGCCGGCCTGTAGCTCCAGCAGGGCCTGGGAGCCCCGGGAGGCGTAGCCGGGGCTGACCACCACCAGGAGGCGCCGGCTGCGAGCCACGAAGCTCAGAGTCTCGTCTGTGATGGCTGCAGGCAAAGAGGAGCGTCAATGACAGGACAATTGAGCAGTACCAGGAGGCGGTACCAGGAGGTGGTACCAGGAGAAGGTACCAGGAGGTGGTACCAGGAGGCGGTACCAGGAGGTCGTACCAGGAGGTGGTACCAGGAGGCGGTACCAGGAGGTCGTACCAGGAGGTGGTACCAGGAGGCGGTACCAGGAGGTGATACCAGGAGGTGGTACCAGGAGAAGGTACCAGGAGGTGGTACCAGGAGGCGGTACCAGGAAGTTTACCAGTGGACTGTTTATTTCCACCAGACTAAGCTTTTATTCTGAGTAGTATTAGAATAAGTATTAGCAGTTGTAATACTAGTAGCAGGAAACCTAATAGTAGTAGCAGTGGTGGTAGTGACAGTAGTACATATTTTTTTAGAAATTGTCAATACATATATATTTGTGTTTTTGAAACATTTATTATATACCCGGTAATATTTGTAAATTAAGATATCTGCACAGAACATATGCTTTTCCTGCACGTCCTCTCTGCTTGTGGGGCTCGATCCCAAAGCGGCGGGTCTAAGAGAACCTCAGGTTCATAGGTGCACCTCATATATACACATACATACATGTTCTACTTTATATGAATATATTTATCCTTTAATATAATATATTTATTATATGATATTTATAATAGTTACAATATGGTAGTTATACCATATTTTGAATATTGTTTTATATATATATAAAAAACAATATTCAGAATAAATAAATAAATGAATGTTAATAAATGAATAAATCCTAAATATTTAACAGAAAAGTAAGTAAGTAAAGCAGGCGCCACTGAGTAGAAATAGTATTAGTGCTACTACCAGTAGTATGTTAAAGTTATTTTAAATTTTTAACTTTATTCTCTTGTCTTATACTAACCCATAGCCTTATTCTACTAACCCATTGCATTAGCATTTCATTTTATATTTATTACTTGTGTACTGCTGTCTTGTTGTCTACTGTCACGCACCAACTGCCAAGACAAATTCATTGTGTGTTTGACATATTTTGGCAATAAATGTTTCCTGATTCCTGAGTGGTAGTAGTAGTAGAATGAGTATCGTCAGAAGTGGCAATACTGCCAGTACCAGACAACGGACCACTAGCAGTAGCCCAAGTCTCCATAGTACCGCGGTATCCCGGTGTACTTGTACTGCAGTACTATCGGCGGCTGTACTCACTCCCCCCCGGCAGACTGTCTCTGTCGAAGATGCAGACGGAGAATCCCAGCTCGTTCTCCAGGACGCCTCGAAGGGTGAAGAGAACAAAGTGCTCCTCCTCGCTGTTCCTCGCATAGGAGATGTACACATCGTACTCCTTATCGTCTACACACACACACACACACACACACACACACACACACACACACACACACACACCAGTGCAGGTTGTTTGTTCAGAATGTTTAAAAAGTCCCTCATGTGATTTTATCTCCACTACAGGAAGTCGCTATGTGAACAAACATCAGTTATTATTTTGACTTTTGGTCGTAAGTATTTTCTAGAAAAAAACACATTGTGTTTTGATAATTTCTTTTGCATCATAATCGATCGTCCACATGAGAACCTTTCAGCGTGGTGGGGTGTCTCACCTGTGTGCGTGTCTCACCTGTGTGTGTCTCACCTGTGTGCGTGTCTCACATGTGTTCGTGGCTCACCTGTGTGTGTGTCTCACCTGTGTGCGTGTGCGTGTCTCACCTGTGTGCGTGTCTCACCTGTGTGCATGTCTCACCTGTGTGTGTGTCTCACCTGTGTGCGTGTCTCACATGTGTTCGTGTCTCACCTGTGTTCGTGGCTCACCTGTGTGCGTGTCTCACATGTGTGCGTGTCTCACCTGTGTGCGTGTCTCACCTGTGCGCATGTCTCACCTGTGCGCGTGTCTCACCTGTGTTCGTGGCTCACATGTGTTCGTGGCTCACCTGTGTGCGTGTCTCACCTGTGTGCGTGTCTGACATGTGTTCGTGTCTCCCCTGTGTTTGTGTCTCACCTGTGTGCGTGTCTCACCTGTGTTCGTGGCTCACCTGTGTGCGTGTCTCACCTGTGTGCATGTCTCACCTGTGTGCGTGTCTCACCTGTGTTCGTGGCTCACCTGTGTGTGTGTCTCACCTGTGTGTGTGTCTCACCTGTGTGCGTGGCTCAACTGTGTGCGTGTCTCAACTGTGTGCGTGTCTCACCTGTGTGCGTGTCTCACCTGTGTGCGTGTGCGTGTCTCACCTGTGTGCGTGTCTCACCTGTGTGCGTGTCTCAACTGTGTGCGTGTCTCACCTGTGTGCGTGTCTCACCTGTGTGCGTGTGCATGTCTCACCTGTGTGCGTGTCTCACCTGTGTGTGTGTCTCACCTGTGCGCGTGTCTCACCTGTGTGCGTGTCTCACCTGTGTGCGTGTCTCACCTGTGTGTGTCTCACCTGTGCGTGTCTCACCTGTGTGCGTGTCTCACCTGTGTGTCTCTCGTCGGTGCCGAACCAGGAGCGGTAGAGCAGCAGCAGCTCCAGCCAGAAGACGTGGTAGAGGAGGAAGAGGAGCAGCATGAGGAGCAGCGTCGCCCCGAGGCCACAGCCCAGCTCCAGGGAGGGCAGCGACACTGAGGTCAACACATGGTTAACATCAGCTTACAGATCCTCTTCTGGCTTCAAGGAGAACGTCTGGAAAGACAAACCGCTCACCCTCCTCCTCCAGCTGGGCCCTGCGGGTCTCGAACCCCCGAGCGTTCCTCACAGAGCAGTTGAACTCCCGCTTCAGGTCCTGGGACTGGAAGTCCTGGACCAGCAGCACGCTCTCCACTGTCCGGTCCCCGTGCTCGTTCTTCAGCGTTCTGCACCCATCAGATCCACTCATTACCAATAAGCCTGCTGGGCTGCTTTCCCTCCACCACCTGTGTAGTGTATGAGCTCCTCTCTCCACCTGTTGGTCCTGGAGAACCGATGCTGGTCGAACAGTTTGTCCAGCCTCTTCCCGTCCACCGTCCACCAGATGTCCCAGGAGGAGTTGAGGTACGGGAACAGGGCCGTGCACACCAGACGGGCATCCGAGTCTGAGGGGACGATCATAAACAATAATCAATAACCAGCAGTAGACTGACTGCAGTGCAACGTGGGACCATTGGAGTCATTACGAAATGATCATACATGTATGATCCTCATATAATAAACTACATGTATGATCATGTCATAATAGACTACATATGTGATGCTTTGATCTAGAACAAACTAATTCTTCTCAGTGACTCAGCAGAGGTTTTGGATAGGACACAGTTGGGTGTCCCCCTGATGGAGGACACTGGTCCACTTACTCCGTTTGACGGTGGTGATCTGGTCTTTTCCCGGGTGGTGAATGCTGGGAAGTTTAGGAAGAAAATCTGGAACTGAGAAAAAAAACAAAGTTACACTGGTTGAAGTTTGTATAGTAGCAGTACTAGTGGTGGTAGCAGTAGTAGTAGTACTACTTTCTATAGTTGATCCTTATCGGATACGTCTGTAGCCTCATTTAAGTTCAGTGCCCTGCCTCAGGATACAAGAAGACTCCTGTGAGAACCTCAGTCCGTCCTAGATCGATCATTTTGTCGATGCTGCTACAGGCTCTTTGAGCGTGGCGCTGGACGCTATCGCTAATCTTCTACGTTGTTCATTCTGTACTCATGACGTCATTGTAGTCTGTCCATCAAGAGACGGATCCTCTGACCTTCTCACTGAGGTTTCCTCCCTTTTTCCCCATGGAAGGGTTTCCACTGTTTGGGGAGTTTTTCTGTGTACTTTAAGTAGTAGAAATGGTAGTAGCAGTAGCACTCATTGTAGCAAAGCCAGTAGCACTAGTAGTACTCACACACGGCGCTCACGATGACGCTGCGGGTGAACTGCAGCTTTAGCCCCTCCCTCTCGTAGTTGACGCTACAGAAGTACGGCCCCTGGTAAGTACTCAGCATGACGTGGATCTGAAGACTGGCTCCTTTCTGCTGCCGTTGGATGTTGGACGGGCTTGTGCACTTCTGAGGAAGAGACAGGGAGACGCGTCAGACAGGACAGAGACAGGACAGAGACAGACAGGGAGACACGGGATGGCCTCACGTGGGTCCATGTGACCGTTGTGTTTCCGGTCGCCATCTTGCGGGCCTCCTCAACGTCCGGACAGTCCAGCAGCCCCCCTGTCTGAAAGGGGATGATCTTCTGACTGGGCGCCACGGCTACTGGAGGATCGCAGTTTTCGTCGCGGACAACCTCATCCGGGCGCAGCACCTTCAGGCGTATGGCGATCTTAATGCAGAACGTCTGGTTGCTACGGAGACAAAAAAGACAACGTCTGTCAACTTTAAAAAGCACAAAAAGCAGAAAGGAAACAGGAAGTGACCACACAGGAAAATCTAACCGGGTCACATGATTACTCAATCCACACTAAGAGCTCTTCTTCTGCTACACAAATAAAAGTGGGAGTTCCGTTCTTCTTCTTCATGAGTCACAAACATCCTGCATAGATCTTCATCAGAATGAAGGTCCGATTGCATCTCTGATGACGTTTAGCTGCTGTGACGCACTTCCTGAAAGAGGCGGAGTTCCAGCCTCCACCAGCAGGGGCTGCAGAGCACACCGGATCCAACGGGATAAGATCTCACGTATCATTATTATAGCTTTATAACAATGAATAACCCACTGGGTTGATTGGTGACTCTAAATTGCCGTAGGAGTGTGAATGGTTGTGTGTCTCTGTGTAGTCCAGGGTGAAGCCCGTCTATCACCCGAAGCAGCCACAAACACCCCAAACACCCCGGACCCTGTGCAGGGTAAGTGGTTTGCAGAGGGATGGATGGACCCCGACGAACTGCATGCTGGGTAAAGCTCACAACAAGAAGTAACTCTGTTGCTACATGAAAATACGCAAAAGAGCGACACAAGAGGAACGAGGAGAGACCAGAGATGCTCCAACACAACTTGTTCCCACCAGAGGAGCTCAGTCTGCTTGGAGAGTAACATTAGATCAGAAAACGATTTATTGCAAAGTCTGAAAGTTAAAAATGCAACGTAAGTTTGGATGTAATGTAATGCATTATGTGTACTTGACAAAGCAACACACTTCCACATACCGGGACAGCGTCAGAATCTTTCTACACACCAAGAAATGGACTTTTGTGCATAACGCACGGCCCTACGTGTCCTGTGTTTATGGCGTCTGTCAGTTTAACACTTCTGCATCATGTGTGTTTACTTTCATAAAGTCAAAGTGGATCTGCCCGGCCCATGTGTCCGCAGTAAACCAGCAGAGGGAGGAAGCCTCCATGTTCTCCACTATGGTGACCATTTGACCCGATCTACAAAGGCTGACCATGCATGTGACCATGACAGGAAGTGGAAGCACCTACCTCAGCATGCAGATGTACTGCCCCGTGTCGGCAGCGGCCGCCGGCAGCAGCAACAGGCGCTCTCGGTCTCTGCTGACCCGCAGGCTGCTTGAAATAAGATCCAATTAGAACTGCATTAGAACCCCCGGCCCCCCCAACCGATGGAGCCACTCGTCTCCCACAAAACCAAAAGACATCTGGTCCCTCAGGTTCTAACCAGGAGACTAACTTCCTGCAAACTCTGTACTGAGCAGCAAGCGGCGTCTCCTCTGGTCCCATAGAACCGAGGTCCCCACCTACCGGGTCATTTGGTACCCGGCCGCACACAGAAAGAGTACAAACTGAGGGGATTCTCCCCTGACTACTTCTAACCCACGTGACACATTTCCCAACCGTCACCAAGCGTTTTGTTCCCTCAGCAAACATTGTAAACATGAGTTTATGGTCTCAGTCTTTAGTCTTCTTCAACACAGCATGATTTAGGGCGGGGCTACACTCTGATTGACAGGGCTCTAATGGTGCGTTTCCACCGGAATACCGGTCACCAAATCATGGTTAACAGACCCGACCCGTACCGCTCGGTGGAAACGCGCCATAATAGACCATAAAGCAGGGGACGCTCTAGGGAGGGACTTACTGTGATTGACAGGTCTCTACCAGGGACGTATAAGTTATTCTCAGTCACTTCCTGTTCACTGGTTGATTAAAAGATGGCAACTAACGAGTGACGTCACCTTGACGACTACGTCCACTTCCTGTCTGCAGAGCCCCCCCGTTGTACCTGTACTGGACCGGCTGCTCCACGTCGTGGCCCTCGGGGAGGTGGTACCATACCGGTTTCAGTCTGTCTTTCCGGGTAGAGGTGTAGTTGTAGACGGAGGGGTGAGAGAAGAGAGGACAGAACAGCCAGCCGGCCTCCCCCTCCAGGACCGAGACCCCTCCCTCACTGGCCTCCCCCCAGTCGTAACACATGGGCACTGGGGAGAAGACGGATTCAGGACATCACTTTGCCCAATGATTGACACAAAACAGATCCTGGACCACATGACCCTCGTGTGTCCCCTCGGAGACGGACTGGCCCTTTAAAAACTATTCATATACTGAGACATTTAAGTGTATATTTATTTAGAGCGATACTTTATTGTGAGGGTCATTGAGGACTGAGGCTCATGGGTAGTGTAGTTTTTATAAGGAGTCTACTTGTGTAAATGACGACCACCAGAAAAACACATTGATCATCTGAATCAGCAAAAACTCATTTCGTTTGACGAATGTCTTCGACTAATGGAAGCAGAGACGGGCTGATGGACGGGGACGGAGACCAGGATCAATACCTGACGATAATAGTGATGATTAACACGCTCTGGTTCCCCTCAGAGTCTCTGGGACCTTATTGATCCCTCCAACGTCCTCCGAGTATAAGAACAACCTGTCTCACCAACAACCTGTCTCACTAACAACCTGTCTCACTAACAACCTGTCTCACTAACAACGCGTCTCACTAACAAGGCGTCTCACTAACAACCTGTCTCACTAACAACGCATCTCACTAACAACCTGTCTCACTAACAACGCATCTCACTAACAACCTGTCTCACTAACAACGTGTCTCACTAACAACGCGTCTCACTAACAACGCGTCTCACTAACAACTTAACTTAATTTAATAACTAACACAAACCCAGCAAATGATGTCGATCAGAGTAAATGAATTCACACGAGATGCACATTAAAACCTCCTTTCAGTCATGGAAGCTCAATCAAATGATTCACAACTTCTAAAAAACGCCAGAGAAGATGAGTGTGTGTGTGTGTGCGCGTGAGTGTGTGTGTGTGTGTAATTGACCTGTCATGGTTTCCTGCTCAGAGTATTAGTCTTTCTATTAAAACCTCCTTCATCACTATCCATCCATCTACAGCAAGGACGCCCTCCCCCAACCACACACAGACACACACACACACACACACACACACACACACACACACACACACACACACACACACTGCACTGGACTGATTCTATTGGGTTCTATAACGAGCGCACAGCTGCCACTCACCTGACGAGTCACTGGACTGACTGACAGCCGGCTTAGTCCCGCCCACTAGGAGGAGAGGGAGGAGGAGGAGGGGGGGGGAGGAGATGAAGGAAGACCTGCAGAGAGACAGAGATGTTTTATCTTCTCTGTTCTTGTTCCACAAACAAACTGATCAAAAAGCATCCAAATGTTCTCTTATTTGTCTATAACAATAATAATAAGTGTAATAATAACAAGAAGAATGTGTATAATAGTAATGTGTATAATAATAATGTGTATAATAGTAATGTGTATATTAATAATGTGTATAATAGTAATGTGTATAATAGTTATGTTTATAATAGTAATGTGTATAATAGTAATGTGTATAATAATAATGTGTATAATAGTAATGTGTATAATAGTTATGTTTATAATAGTAATGTGTATAATAGTAATGTGTATAATAATAATGTGTATAATAGTAATGTGTATAATAGTTATGTTTATAATAGTAATGTGTATAATAGTAATGTGTATAATAGTAATGTGTATAATAGTAATGTGTATAATAGTTATGTTTATAATAGTAATGTGTATAATAGTAATGTGTATAATAATAATGTGTATAATAGTAATGTGTATAATAGTAATGTGTATAATAGTAATGTGTATAATAGTAATGTGTATAATAGTAATGTGTATAATAGTAATGTGTATAATAGTAATGTGTATAATAATAATGTGTATAATAGTAATGTGTATAATAGTAAAGTGTATATTAATAATGTGTATAATAGTAAAGTGTATATTAATAATGTGTATAATAGTAAAGTGTATATTAATAATGTGTATAATAGTAAAGTGTATATTAATAATGTGTATAATAGTAATGTGTATAATAGTAATGTGTATAATAGTTATGTGTATAATAGTAATGTGTATAATAGTAACAATAACGTATCTCATGATCATCAGTGATGAAACATCAGGTTCTCATCATAACATGAAACGCTAACAGGATTATGGATTACACCTTTTATGGATTGATATGTTTAAATATGCTAATGAGACATTGTCTAATTATCTAATCCAAAGACATTAAGGAAGAGGACGCCCGCCAACATGGACGTTACCGAGACCTGTCAATCAGCGTGAAGCCCCGCCCTAAAAGCATCTCCTGCTGCATGGGCTGTTTGACTCTTCATGGACCATCATGTACCAGATGCACATTGTGCTGTTTGTGATAAACTGACGGAGAATAATGACTGAATTTAAATGTCTAATTTAACTTTAGATCAAAAAACAAGTCGTTAACCATATTTTCCACATAAAAACAGTCGGTTAAAATCAGAATATCTCTTATATTAACTTTTTAAAAACCAGATGATGATGATGATGATGATGAAGGTGGTGATGAAGGTGAACCGCAGTGTCCAGATGTTTTAATAATCGGATTATCCGGGCGGGCCGTTTCCTGAGGACTTGTTGGTCCAGAATGTCTCACACGTACACACACGTTACACACACGTACACACCGAGTCACCGAGTATCACGTGACTGACCGAACGTCAACTGTCGAACCGCCGACTCGGGATTATTGGACTAAAAGGGAAGTATTTGCCGTAACGCAGATGACGTCACAACACGAAGGCCGGCGCGCGTCTGCGCTCAGAACCCGCGCGAGCGGCTCGATATCAGCGACGCGACATTAGAACCGGAGCCTCTTAAGCGCGCGGAGGAGCGCGAGGACGGTCTCTGACGTCATCGTCCGGCGAGCTTCCGATCAACTGAGTCAAAGCGCACGATCCACTTCCACCACCGCAACATCGGAACCATCGCCGCGCCGACGCGGAGCGACGCGCACGTGGCAGCGCGCGGCACTTACATCGCGACGAGGGTTCGCTGTGAGTCCGGTCGGTCGGCGTCATTCAGCCGCGCGTCCCGGTCCCGGGCGGCCACCGGCTCCGTACGTGAGTGCCGTGTGACGGATCGCCGCCGCTGACTCTGCTCCGCGGGCGGTGATTGACGGGCCCCCCGGTGTCTGCGGCCCGGTCCCCGCTGTGAGTCTGCAGGTCCCCGGTTTGTCCGGTAAATGTCTCTGCGCCTCAGACCGAGACGCGGAATAACGAAGCCCTTATAATTAAGACTAATTAGAGACGCTGATTGAAGAAGTAGAGTACAAGTAGAGTACAAGTAGAGTACAAGTAGAGTACATGGAGGAAGTAGACGTATTCCGGTACACGCTCCTCCTCCAGACACGTTGCGACACCGATCTGGGATTTCGCAACAGGACGAAGCAGCGATCAGATCATGTGCAAATATTTATGCTTCTCCACGTAGTACTAGTACTAGTACTAACAGAGTACAACTACTGCCTTACGAGCAGAGGGAAAGTACCAGCATCGCAATACACTTAAAGGAGCAAGAATAACAAAGTACGTTCTGCATGTAAATATAAATACAATATACTGTAGTAATAATAATAAAAATAAAAGAATATGCAGTATGATGAACTATGTATCACATTAAATAATATTATATAATATTATTTAATGTGATACATAGTTCATCATACTGTATATTCTATTCTTATAACTATATATATATAGTTATACAAAATAGCATATATATATATATATAATATTATCATTTTATTATCATTTATCATCTAACATAATAGAATGAGCGGGTATAATGTGGTATCATGTGATATAAGATAATATGTATTTATCAGCCACGTGTTACATGTTATTTCGTATTTGCTGTCTCCCCCTGGTGGCGCCAGGCTGCAAATACAGTTTAATATTCCTCTACTAACAGTAGGACTTCTTCAAAGACAATCCTCAAAGCTTTAATGACATCATACCTCGACACAATCACTTCAGGTTATTATGAAATAAATTGAATGTATGTTTCCTCCATTCAGAGCGTCAGCTGAGAACTATGGATGAAAGAGATCTTTAATACGTCAAAAGAAGTAAAAACATGTGAAGCTAAATGATTCTCTCTTTAAGCCACGGACCCGGTGTTACATCCCCCTGGGTTCATGCAGTGAGCCTATTTATAGCTGCATTCGATTTAAATGTGTTAAATGTTGCAGTGTGAACACAAACCGAACAAAGGGGCAACTTGTATCATATTAATCCTACGTATTAAACTACAGGTGTGAAAATGCCCTGAAACACTGCAACAAAGCTTCAATGAATCCTCCGTCTCACGACTGATAACTTCAGATGTTCCCCTGAATTAGTTTGAATGTTGATGAATAAAGTTCGCTGTTAGCTGACTTTAGCTGCCTAAGTCCTGAAGCCTTTTCACAGTAAAAACAATCCTGATCTAGCATAGCATGACTTAATCAAAGGGCTTTTACTGTGAAGTAATGTTTACTTCACAGTATGGGGTTTGGTGGATGACAAGTCGTTCCTCTCTCTAACCAACAAAGTTACGTTTCCATGACGACAAGAACAAAGCTGGATCCTCCTCCTTGTTGCCGCCATGTCGGAGGTTGTTTGCGTCTGTCGTTGCCTCATTAAAAATGGAGGAAGCTCTCAAGGCCCCGAAAGTGGGAACCAGCTTTAGAGTCGACTTGTACACTGAGCGGAGTGTATTTATACACCAAGCTGAGTGTACTGATACATATTATATTAGTCGTCTAAGAGGCCGTCTGAATACAAACAGAGTTTTTAAGAAAGCACAAGACACCGGTATGACAACCTCAATGTGTATTTTATTTTGAAACTGACTGAGAGACAGCAAATGCCAGGTCACCAAAAAACATTTCTCACACTTTCCTTTTTATATTTATTCTTTTTAGCTTTTTTTACTCAAAGCATACATATGTTATTTTAAAACAAACCCAAACTTTATTGAATAAAATTTTAATAACAGTGATGGAAGCCGAAGTCTGAATGCTGAATAATTCAAAAGTTCATAAAACTTTGATGACGTATTAAACCTCCAGAGTGTTTGTTTTACCCGACGCAGGGAAATCTCTCCAAACGGAGCAGGAGCAGCGATATCAAACCATCTGAATCTTTAATGGTAATATAACTTTAAATGAAACAATGAACATCCATTGTTGAAACACTTCTCTGCTGGATTCAACCTACAATTAAACATTCCGTTTTATGAAGATGAATGAAAGAAGACTCTGATTTTAAGGACTTCTAATTTGGACTAAAATTAACTTTTGTTTTGTGTAACTCTGGCGCCTCCTGTGGACTAAAGTGGTAGTAACTCTTCTCACCAGACTCCCTTTAAAAAACCTGTCATTTTACTGACTAGGGACTCTCAGTCCTGGTCCTGGTCTCACCGGACTCCGGTTCACTCACAGCTCCTCTCACGCTGATACGACGTCACAGCCAATCAGATCCATTCATGCTGATACGACGTCACAGCCAATCAGATCCATTCATGCTGATACGACGTCACAGCCAATCAGATCCATTCATGCTCACGTCTAAAGAGGGCAGAGCTCAAAAATCAAAGATGGAGGACCAAACTCCGTAGAATAAGGGGTCCCTGCTGCATCTCGCCATCAGTTGGGGGGACCTTGGCCTGAAGGATCAGGACTGCACTGAGACTGGTTCACACAGAGGATCATATATAGAATCCAAAAGGAATAAAAAATGAGTCCGACACTGAATCTTTTATATTGTTCTTTTTTATTTTCCAATGATACTTTTCATCCTGCTTCGTAATAGCGATGACTGTTTTCTACATGACGATGCATTATATGAATGTGTCTCAGAAAAAGTGCAAACATCAACAAAAGAACGACGTTCCAACATGGCCGCCAACCAGAGGGCCTCCGGCGCTCGATAGTGACATCATCATTACGCGCCTTTGTGCGGTTATTACCACTTTATTTAAGTTATGAAGTTATGATGTCAAAGACCTGCGAGCCGACCGGCCGGCTTCCTCGCGCTGCCTTCAGGCGACGTCCGGAGCCCTGAACTCATGATCAGTTAATCAATATTTAAAGGTGAACGTCTCCGCGGTGACAATCAGAAATTACACGACGACAGATTCAAAGCAGAAACCTTTATGGACGCGTTAAAGTAACAACAAATCAATAATAATACAATTATTTTACTTTCTGTATGCTTAAAAATTATTTGATTATTAACGCAGTTTCTTTTTTGGTGATACAGGTTTTAAAATAACAACATTATTGTCAAACTTGATAAAAATTATTTTGTTTTAATCGTATTTCTTTTACTATCCATTCTTTTCATATTTGTTCCAGCTATAAAGTCACAAATGTGTTAATAGGTCTCCGTTCTTTGCATCTTTTGAATGTCGGACATTTACACACAATTTCCGACGTGACCTGAAGGCTGCGATGCTTTTTCTGAATAAACATTCGCGTCGAGTGTTTTGGTTCCACAAACATGAAAAAACAACATTCAGAAACATTTAACGTTCCGAAGAAACACAACGAGCGTTTCTGTCGGTTCAAACTGGAAGACTTCCTCGGAGGCAGAACGGTGTGACTCATCACTTTTAACGTGTTCCAAGATGGCGGCGGCGGCTAACAGCAGCGTGTTTATATATAACGTGTCCACATGCAAAAGGTCGTCATCCTTGTTGTTTGTTGTTCTGCAATGAGTTTTATATTTTTATTTTCAATTAGCTCGGCCTCTCTGAGTCATTATTTACAGTTCATCCTTCATCCCACATCTTTTATTTCTTGTTTGAAATGTGGAGAAACATTTTCCTCCTTCTTCTTTAAAAACACCAAAAACTAAAGTTTGTTCAGGAAAATTTGAAATATGTCCTAATAATAAACTAATAAAAGGTTGAATTTGAATATGTTCCTTTCCAATATATTTTGAACTTCCATAAACATATTTTAAAAAAAGGAAAATAAATTGAAAACCTGCGCAACACAATAAAAAACATGTTGATGCTCCATCCTTCCAGCTCCTCTGCTGCTGACACCTTATCATCATTATCGCTATTATCACAAAGGCAGTGAGAGTAGACGGCGTATCTCAGGACAAAGCAAAGTCGACCGGTTGATCTTTGTAAACTGAGACAAAAGTCAAGAGGCTTTTTGTGGGAAACTCGGTGGGGGACCGAAGAAGGAAAGGAAGCAAAGGAAGCAAAGGGAGCAGGAGACGAGTGTGCAGGGCGGCGTGGCTCACAGGTTTGGAGGGCAGTGATTTTTGTCTAAAGGAAACACGGCAGTGATAAATGGTCACATGACGCCACATCGGCCGACGCTCGACCGCACGCCGGTTCAAAGCGACGACAACAAGTCCTTAAAGAGACAACGCACACATTTCATCACGTGTAGCTCACCGAAACGTGTCCTATCGTATCGCGACGTATCGGACTATATCTAAATGTATATCTCGTCTTGTACACGTTTCGTTGTACCTCACGTCTTATTGTACCTCACGTCTTATTGTACCTCATGTCTTATTGTACCTCATCTCACGTTGTACCTCACGTCTTATTGTACCTCATCTCACGTTGTACCTCATGTCTTATTGTACCTCACGTCTTATTGTACCTCATCTCACGTTGTACCTCACGTCTTATTGTACCTCACGTCTTATCGTACCTCATCTCACGTTGTACCTCATGTCTTATTGTACCTCACGTCTTATTGTACCTCATCTCACGTTGTACCTCACGTCTTATTGTACCTCATCTCACGTTGTACCTCACGTCTTATTGTACCTCATCTCACGTTGTACCTCACATCTTATTGTACCTCTCACGTTGTACCTCATGTCTTATTGTACCTCACGTCTTATTGTACCTCACGTCTTATTGTATCACACATCATAAAGAAGTCGGTTAGGCAGCAGAGACACTCCAGTCCTGTTCAGACTGGATCACAGTTACACAACTCAGCTGTTAGTGTCTCCATTAATCATTCAGACCTCCCAAACGAACGCCTGCTCTTTAAAAACCATCACATGCTATTTCTGCTCAGTCCCTGAACGGAACACGGAGACACAAAGAATGGCGTTTTTTCTTTTTCAGTTCTTCATTTTCTTTTATCGTCATCATCGGATTTTAGGTCAAGACAATCTGAACACCATCAGTCAGAGTCCTGGAGACACCAGAGACTCTAAAGACAGAAGACCCTCAGAAAACACCTTTCAGCCTCTGAAGGTTTAAATCACTCAGAGGTTATTTGCCCCTCGTGATTGTTCTCTTTCCCCTTGTTATACTGCAACTGCTAACACTGCCCGTTTGTCTCAGTAGTATTAATGTTACCCAGTATGTATATATAATATATCAATATCTATGCTTTGTTTATTCGATGGCTCATCTCTTTGCAACAGGAAGTGACTCCTGGAAGGATGGAGCTCAAGGTGAAACCTGAAGGATGACTTTAGAGTTGAGGGATGGACGGTGGAAGTCAAACCTCCCCATCCGCCCCCCTCGGAACATTTAAAACCTTTACCCCCAAAATAATTCAAACCGAGATGTGCAGCTGATGAACGGCAAACAGAAACCACAGAGGAACGAAGACGAGGAAGAAGAAGCGCGTGTTGAAAGTGCCAAAGTGTTTGCATTCATTGGGAAACCAAAGGAAGGGGAGTCTCTACATGGCGTAAAGGTTCAGAGTCCTCAGCGCTCACTCAGCTATGGAAAACCGGTCGCCGTGGCGACGGCGTTGGTGATGATGATGGCGATCACAACAATGAAGAGTCGGTGTGCTCGCCTCCGGGCGCCGTTTCAACAGGGCGTTTTGCATAAAATGTAAATCATCATCATCATCAACGACCTGATTCTTTTACTTTTCTTCACCTTACCGTCAGACAAGCCCCTCCCCTTTCCAACCCCAAACCCCTCCCCCTGGAACACTTACATATTTCAATATGAGCAGAAGATGAAGATTTCCCCATTTTTTATGATTTTTGTTTTTAGCTTTTTTTCTTCTTGGTTTTGGTCGTCGTTGCCGTGGTTACTGAGCAGAGGGAGTGTTCAGACAGGAGTTTGCCTCCCCCTCCCCCTGCAGGCTATGAGCCCTCCCGATCCGTGCACTCCTCCTGCTGCTCCTCCTGCTCCCTGATCGCCCTCCGTCCCTCGCTGTTGATCGTCGGGCTCCGCGACGACTTCAGCAGCTTCTCCTCCAGCTCGTGCAGCGACGGCTCCTTGTACATGCAGACTGGGGGGGAGATTTTATTACATACAAGTCACTCATACGGACATATATATACAAATATAGCATTTATACAAAATATATATATTAATAAAGCTCTATCTGTGATATCAGAGCAGAAGAACTCACGGTGAGTTCAGATACAGCAGCAGGTAGCGTTGTGGTTCTCTTGTGACGCTCTTTAATGCTAAGCTAGGCTAACAAGGGACCAGGACAGCAGCATCCTCGGGTGTGTGTGTGTGTGTCTCACCTTCGATGGGTCTGGGGACAAAGTGCGAGCAGGGCTTGGTCTTCTTCACCCGGTTCCCCTTCATGAGGGCCCCGTCCTTGTTGAGGCCCAGGAACCAGGCCCGGCCCGACTCGTGCTGCCGGTACTGCGTGGAGGAGTAGATGACGTAGTAGTTCTCAAACACCGACTCCTTGAACTTACACTCTGCTGTGAACACATCCTGTCACACACACACACACACACACACACACACACACACAGAGTTCATGAATATTATACAATACTATATATATGATAGTATATATTACTCACTGTTTAAGTTTACTTAGAGGCCGTGTGTGTGTGTGTGTGTGTGTGTGTGTGTGTGTACATACACACACACACACACACACACACACACACACACACAGAATACCTTCTTTGGAACATGCACCTTAATGGGAATTTTAATCAATGGTTTCATTTGCCATTTAAACATCTCAGTATGAATATTCATTTTTTAAGTATATATATATATATAATATATATATATATGTATACATATATATATATATATATATATATATATATACATATATATATATATATATATATGTATACATATATATATATATATTATATATATATATATACTTAAAAAATATATATATATATATATATATATATATATATATATATATATATATATATATATATATGTGGACTCCTTAAGGCAGACTTCTTGTTTTTGAATGACATTCAACTTTAAGGGCCAAGTGAATTTAGCACCTCGCAGCTCTGTCCATAAAACAGGTGTGTGTCTGTGTGTGTGTGTCTGTGTGTGATTGTGTGTGTGTGTCTGTGTGTGATTGTGTGTGTGTGTCTGTGTGTGATTGTGTGTGTGTGTCTGTGTGTGATTGTGGCCGAAGGAGGAAGTTCTCTGAGGGAAGCAGCTTCTAGTTGGACTCCTCCCAGCAGGAGGTCATGTGATGATTCACACAACACGCCTCTACTTTGAACCGACCACGAGAGGAGAAGAAACATCCCACTGAAACGTTTTATATAACGGCCGATGAAGAGGAGGAGAGAACGAGATGACCTGCATCTTCATCTCTTTAAATGTGTTTGGGACTAATGGCGCGGGGTAGAGAGGGAGCGCCGGAAACCACAAGGTTAAAGGTTTGAGTCCCGGCTGCTCCACCATGAGACCATGACACCATGACCTCATGACACCATGAGACCATGAGACCATGACCTCATTACACCATGAGACCATGAGACCATGACCTCATGACACCATGAGACCATGACCTCATGACCTCATTACACCATGAGACCATGAGACCATGACCTCATTACACCATGACACCATGACCTCATGACACCATGAGACCATGACCTCATGACCTCATGACACCATGAGACCATGACATCATTACACCATGAGACCATGACCTCATTACACCATGAGACCATGACACCATGACCTCATGACACCATGAGACCATGACCTCATGACCTCATGACACCATGAGACCATGACATCATTACACCATGAGACCATGACATCATGACACCATGAGACCATGACACCATGACCTCATGACACCATGACATCATTACACCGTGACATGATGCCATGATGACGTTGAGACGCTTGACCTCCTGACAACAGAGACGTATTGATGTTGACTTTAAATCATCTACAAGAAGCTTCCTGTCGGAAAGAGACGCCTCGTCCTGTTCACACACATACTGTATCTACAGTTACGATCTTCATCATCGCTCTCTTCCTCGTCCTCGTTACTTATGCCGCATAGAGACTGAAGAATTGCATTTTAAAGTTTTATGGAAGAAGCAGAGATGAATTATGGATGGAGAACGCAGCAAAATAACGACTACTATATTTTATACTGCAGCCTGAAAGGGCTTCACTCTTTATTGTTATCTTTATTACATATTAGCATTGGTTTATAAACTGCACAGACTATCTAGGTCTAATTTACTCTACTTGCTCCGAGCTGAAAGTACCTGGTCTTCTTCAGAATAAAAGCCTTTCAGTTTAAAGCGAGGCAATGAGAAGACCGTTGATATATATATCTAATTGCTGAGACATCATAATGCTTGCATATCAGACATATATCTGTATGTCTCATATGCAAGCATTATGATAGAACCAGACTTTCTTCTATTTATTTGCAAATCCATCACTAGGTGACGTCTTAACTTCAAGCGTGTATGTCATTTCATATTTTGCGCCAGAAGGCAAACGTGTTCTTCAGCGCCTGAATCTTGAGAAGAGAGGCGTGTTTTCTTACTGATGTGTAGAGGAATCCTTCTGCGTTCATGGCCACATAGAGTCCAGCCTTCACGCCCTGCATGGCCACCACCCTCAAACCCACTGGGATCAGGTTGAAGAGAGCTGGAGTAGATTGAATAAACATGAATACAGCATTTCATTCACAGCAGGACGAACTTGTTTTCCTCACACTGATCAGAACAAATGAGTAACAATGACTAGGAACATTTTCTACATGTGCGTAAGTGAAGAGAGAATAGTGGAGAGAGAGGGATGAAGGGGTGAGGGGAGCTCTAATCCTCAGGGGGGAGAGAGCTGCAGTGTGGGTGAGGTTGAAGAGGAGGAGGAGGAGGAGGAGGAAGAGGCCTGGGGCCGTGGCTGCTGTTAAACCTCCTTTATTTAACTCTGACACAGAGATGATGTGAGAGGGAGATCCAAACATCTCGTCCTCCTCTCCCCCTTCCTCCTCCCCCTCCTCCCCCTCTAGAGAGAGACATATGAATATTTACTCCAGGCAGAGAGAACCATGTAGAACGTTTGTAGGAACATGAATCCTGTGTTCAAAGGTGGAGGCGATGGAGCCAACCAAACTCCAGAAAAAGGAGATGATGGAAGTCTCCTTCTTCTCCTGACCTTCAGCCCTCCAGAAGGACAGCGTCTACCCAGGCTGAGGAACCAGAACGTCTCTATCGCTGTGTGAGCCTCTAGGTGAGCTCGCCTGTAGGTAGGACTATTCTAGACAAGAGGAATCCAGTGTGTGATGGTGCTGACGGAGGGGAGGTGAAGAGGTGTAACACTCACTGTTGTCGCTGTTCTCGTCCTTGTTTCCGTTGATGGTTCCGTCGGGCTGCATCTGCAGGAAGAAGCCCTGCTCGCTGAAGAGACGCGTCACGATGCCCTTCAGCTGGGGCTCTGACAACAAATACAACAACAACATCATCATCATCCTTAACCTTCATCTCCTCTCATTCACTGCCATCAACCTTCATCTCCTCTCATTCACTGCCATCAACCTTCATCTCCTCTCATTCACTGCCATCAACCATCAACTCCTCTCATTCACTGCCATCAACCTTCATCTCCTCTCATTCACTGCTATCAACCTTCATCTCCTCTCATTCGCTGCTATCAACAATCATCTCCTCTCATTCACTGCTATCAACCTTCATCTCCTCTCATTCACTGCTATCAACCATCATCTCCTCTCATTCACTGCCATCAACCTTCATCTCCTCTCATTCACTGCTATCAACCATCATCTCCTCTCATTCACTGCCATCAACCTTCATCTCCTCTCATTCACTGCTATCAACCATCATCTCCTCTCATTCACTGCTATCAACCATCATCTCCTCTCATTCACTGCCATCAACCTTCATCTCCTCTCATTCACTGCTATCAACCTTCATCTCCTCTCATTCACTGCTATCAACAATCATCTCCTCTCATTCACTGCTATCAACCTTCATCTCCTCTCATTCACTGCTATCAACCATCATCTCCTCTCATTCAATGCTATCAACCATCATCTCCTCTCGTTCACTGCCATCAACCTTCATCTCCTCTCATTCACTGCCATCAACCTTCGTGAACTCTCATTCACTGCTATCAACCTTCATCTCCTCTCATTCGCTGCTATCAACAATCATCTCCTCTCATTCACTGCTATCAACCTTCATCTCCTCTCATTCACTGCCATCAACCTTCATCTCCTCTCATTCACTGCTATCAACCATCATCTCCTCTCATTCACTGCTATCAACCATCATCTCCTCTCATTCACTGCCATCAACCTTCATCTCCTCTCATTCACTGCTATCAACCATCATCTCCTCTCATTCACTGCCATCAACCTTCAACTCCTCTCATTCACTGCTATCAACCATCATCTCCTCTCATTCACTGCTATCAACCATCATCTCCTCTCATTCACTGCCATCAACCTTCAACTCCTCTCATTCACTGCTATCAACCATCATCTCCTCTCATTCACTGCCATCAACCTTCATCTCCTCTCATTCACTGTCCGTACACTTGCTCCTCAGAGGTGTGGAGTAGTGAATACAATGGAGGCTGACAAGATGAAGTGATCCTGCAGATGAAGATGTGGGACAGAAGACCGGCAGAAATAGAGCAAATTCGGAGAGAGAGAGAACAGAAAGAAAGGTGGACAGACAGATAAACCATCAAGTACCACAAGTAGATCTTCCTCTGTAGTTGGAAGCTTCATTGTTCCTCTTCTGATGGAGTCACACTAAAATTCCTCAAGCTGTTTCAGAGTAAAAGTCCTGGAACTGATTCACAGTAAGAGTCCTGAAGTTGTTTCACAATAAGAGTCCTAAAGCTGCTTCACAGTAAAAGTCCCGACACTGTTTCACAGTAAAAGTCCTGAAGCGGCTTCACAGTAAAAGGTCCTGAAGCTGTTTCACAGTAAAGGTCCTGAAGCTGCTTCACAGTAAAGGTCCTGTAACTGTTTCACAGTAAAAGTCCTGAAACTGTTTCACAATAAGAGTCCTGAAACTGTTTCACAGTTAAAGGATTTGTTGGTTTTGTAGTCAGAAGTTGACAAAAAACCCGTCCATCTCTCTCTCACCCCTCGGCCCACTGCGCCATCAGTGGCCTCAAGTCAACCACTGATCTACTAAATGGACGTCATGCTGTTTTGAAAAAGAGTCATTTTATACCAGAAAAGTCAGGAGGGAGAACGCAGCTCTGTGAAGCTCTGGCTTCACTCCAAAGACAAATCAAGACCACCATTGTTCACCATGTCCAACAAAGCAGTAGAAGAAGTGAACTAAATCAGTGAGCAGACCAAACATCAGAAGCGCTGACGTGGAGGTCGAGGAGTTTCCCTGTGTTGGACTGTGACGTGTGCAGGAGACGATCAAGCGGAATAATCTCTCCTTTAAGACGCCGTTTGTTGCAGCGGCAAGAAAAACAGGAAGCAGTCGGCAGCGGGCGTCGACTAACGAGAGAGACGCAGCTCATGAATGTGTAAATGAAACATCCGTCTCATAAGATGCTCGCGCCCAGCTGGTGGCTGAGGAGGTTCCTTTGGGAGGAACTGATTATTCTGCCGGAGGTTTCTTGTTATTGCAGATCAAGCGAAAGGATCTGGTCTTACGTGCAAAGAGCAAACCTTTATTTTGAAATGTAATTTCATCCCCAATTAGAAGTTCTCCCCGGCAACAGTCCTGCTTTAGAGTACGATACAACACGTGTCTATTCTGACTACGCGAATGGAGTCTTTTCAAAATAAACTTGGCCTTCACCCCCCGGTGGGACCCCACCCACCTGGTTTCCGCCGTACGGGCCTCTTCTTCCCGCTGCAGAAGCGAATCTTGCTGAAGACGCTGAAGATGTTTTTGTCGCACGGAGACTTGGGCTCCTTGCTGGGACTCGTGCGCCTCTTGCTAGTGGCGACCTTGTCGCCGTTGGACTCGCGGGCCTGACGCCGCTGTCGGATCAGGGAGCTGGCGATGGCCGCCGCCATCTCCCCGAGAAGAGGGTGGAGCCACGGAGGGCGAGATGTGCACCAGCCGCTGCTCGTTCGTCGAGTTGCTTCTTTAACCCCAAAGAGGCGACATGACCGGACTCAGTCGCTCCGATTGAAGACGCCAAAGGGCGGCTCGGTCACATGTTTGGACTCACAGAGACGCTGGCAGAACCCCAAACGCGAGAAGGAGACGCGGTCCATCCTGCGGGCGCAGACCTCATTTCTTCAGAAGAACAGACCCCCAAATCAGCGATGTCGAATTTTACGTATCGGGAAATAACTTTTTCTCATTCTGTAGCTTCTGTTCCCGGCGTCCAATCATCAGTTACAAGAACTTCAGGATGTCTCACAGACGTCCTCCACGAGAGGAATGATTAAATACGTTAACACGTTACTGACATTCAAATCAGCCCGGAAATTCTAAAAGCCTCCACACTTATGATGGAAAAGTGAAAACCTCACTTTTAATTCCGATCCGATTAAATCTTCATGCTGAGTAATTCGCCCTCCGCTCATCCTCAGAGCCGCCGATGGAAGCGATGGATGCAGAGCGGAGAGGTTCTCCTCCGTCTTCAGCTTCAAATAATCCAGAGAGAAAATCGAGAGCGATGAGACGACAAACTGCAGATTACACATGGACTCTATTCTGCTTCCTCCTCCTCCTCCTCCTCCTCCTCCTCCTCCTCCTCTCAGGATGAGAGATGCTCAATGCGATGAGAGGATTAGAGAGGGAGAGAGAGAGGGAGGGGAGAGAGAGGATATATATATATATATATATATATATATATAATACTTTTGGGATTGTATAGTCTTTAAATGTCTATATTTACATCCGTTCTACTTACATGTTGGATTTGTTTTTTAATTTTAGTTTAAAAAGTGGAGACTTGCTGAGTGCGCACGCATGCGTGACCACTAGAGATCTGATCCTGATCACCACGAGGTCGACTACAGAAGAGACGGCCGCCAGAAACCAAGATGGCGGCTGGTTGTAAGCCAAATAAATGTCTAATAAATGTAAAATATGCCCTTTGGTTCATTTGCACCCAGTCACGTATAACATAGTAGTATCCTATACACAGGATACTTATACATATGTATAAATACTAGGATGCAGGAGGAGGGCACTTACAGACGGACTGTTTCCCTACTGAGCTCTGATGATCCGTTCAGTACATCGGAAACAAAGATGCTATAAATACGGCGTTCTGGTTCTTCGAGGCGCTGAATGAAGACGACGCTTGCCGATGAAGAGCGGCTCACGTTGTGTCTCAGCGTGGAGACTTTGATGCTCTTAAGAACTAATCCTCCGGATCCAATCGGTTGGTCTCTGGGCCCGAGGATGGCTGTACGTGTCTTTGAACGCACCGCGGCGCCGAATGTAGGCCTCGACTCCCCGAAGAAACAACCAGGTCATGGTCTGTAATTACCAAGTATTTGGGTCCTGGTACCTGCTCGGAGGAGGAGGAGCATCTTCACTCTGATCATCTGCTGCTTCAAAAGATTCTCCTCTCATTTGATTCTCCTGATGAAAAACTGTGGAACCCGAAACTCAGCGACCGACGTTAATGCTGCTATTATTATTATTAATGTCATTAATATTATCGTTGCTCTCATATTACTTTAAGATTATTAACATACACACACACACACACACACACACACACACACACACACACACACACACAGCTGTGTGGGCGGCAGCTGGATGATGAAACCAAACAAAGACACTGGCTGCATTGTTCCTCTCTGCGGTTACGTGAACAACGTATATGTGTATATATATATATATATATATATATATATATATATACACATATGATGTATAAATAAATACACTGTGAATGTACTTGTGTATGTGTACTTGTACATCTCCTGCTGATGACTCATCTGATAAAACATAAAGCTCAATATGACGTTAAATATAAACATCTGTGAGCTTCTCTTTATTATTATAACAATAACATTATAAATGTGTTCATTATCTTTCAACAAATAAATATCACTTCAAAGGATTATTAAATGTGTATATTTATATCATCATCACAAGAGATGAAGAACAAAAGAGAATCACAAGAACCTTTAAAATGATTATTGTGTTTTTTATTGTCAACTAACTAAAATGCACCAATCAGCTGCTGTGAACCTGGAGGACTGACGGTGGAGGGACGGCGCCCCCCGGTGGACGGCGTCAATACTACAGGTACTCACAGTACTACAGGGCGTTACAGTCGTACAGCTACTACCATTACTACAAGTACTACTTCTACTGCAGGTATTTATAGTACTGGAGGTACCTTTACTACAGGAGCACCACAGTACCACCACCATTAGTACAAGTACTTCATAGAAAAGCAAGTAAAGTGTATTTATAGGGCGCTCTTCACAGAGCGGAGTACCACGTGTCTGAAGACGAGTCAGAGGGACGGACAGAAGACCGAGGACACAGAGGACATGAGGGCCGGTGAGGTGGCGTAAATCATCTACATCAGGTACCACAGGTACTACTACTACTACTACTGTAGGAACTTGTAGTACCACATGTACTACTACTACTACTGCGGGTACCTATAGTACCAGCAGGTACTAATAGTAGCTGCGGTACTACTACTACAGCAGATACTTATAGTACCACTGGCACACACACAGTACACACACAGTACACACACAGTACTCTGGGAGACGGGGACCGGGGACCACAAGGTTGGTGGTTCGAGTCCCGGCTGCCCCATGAAATCGGGCCAAAGGTGAATAATAATGATGTGAGTCGCGTCAGCTAAAGGACCTGTAATGTCTCCCACCGTCATTGGACACCTGTCCCCTCTTAAATACCTCAAATGAAATCAGGGACACAAACATGTGTCCCTGCACTGAGGGAGAGGTACTTCTACATGTGTGGAGTACTTCTTATCTCAGCTTCAGAACCACTGTGAAGGGACAACAAAGACCACCAGGGTGTGTGTGTGTGTGTGTGTGTGTGTGTGTGTGTGTGTGTGTGCGTCTGACCTGCAGTTATATTTACAGTTGTGTATTTCTGTCTCTCAGCTGTTTTTTCCTCTCGGCTCTTTGTAGAAGCAGTAACACACATACATCAGCTTGTACTTCTCTTTATATAGTAACTTAATCACTTTATATAGTAACTTAATAACTTAATATAGTAACTTAATAACTTTATATAGTCTGTATATACCTTTATAAGCAGTGTTGGGAGTAACTCCACTACTTTCAGCGGTAACGAGCATGTAACAAAGTATTTTTTTAAATAAATGAACGCAGTTACAATTACTGAGATTGAAATGAGTTCGTTCCTCTCTGTTGTGACGCGAGTCGGAGGGCCGGCAAATAGTAAGTAAACAGCTGCCTGTCAGACCATCATATCTGGTCTATATACCGTGTGGAGACAGTTTAATAGTCTTTATATGACTTTAAATAGTCCGTACACACGCATTCTATTGTGTATTTGCATGTTTTTTAATATTATTTGCATGAAAACACAGATTTAAACAGCATAGGGAAACAAAGTTCAGACTTCTTCTATAGGAAGTGCAGCTCAGTGATGTACTTGTAGTACTAGTACATGAAATACATGGCAGTGTTGGCGTGCACTCACCCTGCTCACTGCACAGCCTGAGAGTGCTGCCCTCCCCCTCGTCTGCCTCCTGTGCCTTACTGTCGCCGCGCAGCAGACGACGGAACAGGCTGCGATAACGAGTCATCGGAGCTTCCAGAGAGCCGATCGATCGGCTGATCAATAAGTCGCTCGAGCTGACACCTGTGGACCTACCGTCTGTCACCGAGTGGGAGAGTGTGTGTGTGTGTGTGTGTGTGTGTGTCTGTGTTTGTGTTTGTGTCGCCTGCACCACACAGCTGCTGTAATGTGACACCAACAGAAAAGACTGCAGCTCCCCATGAAAGAAATAACGTGAGGCAGAACAGATGTCCTCAAACGCAACCAACAACTATCAAAGTCAGTATTTACTACAGGCACCTGAACACACCACATACATTACTACACTGTCCTACTATCATACAGGGGCCTGAACTCACCACAGACGTTCATCTGTCCTACTAGCATTACAGGGACCTGAACTCACCACCGACGTTCATACATTGAGTGGCTGTGACGTCGTATCAGTGTGAGAGCTGCTGTGGGACTGAAGACAACATCTCCTCCATCAATTTATCCGCTTCTACAACATGTTGGATTAATTCATGTCTATTTAAAGACAATAAATACAAGTCTGATTCTGAAGACATTTAAATTTGTGGGGAAAAAAATTGGTTGAAAAGAAGAAAAAATAAAATTGTCTCATCAACCAAAAATGTCGCGACCCCCTGCAGCACCACCGCGACCCCCTGCAGCACCACCGCGACCCCCTGCAGCACCACCGCGACCCCCTGCAGCACCACCGCGACCCCCTGCAGCACCACCGCGACCCCCTGCAGCACCACCGCGACCCCCTGCAGCACCACCGCGACCCCCTGCAGTACCACAGCGGACCCCCTGTTGAAGACTTCTGATTATTAGATTCAAACCCCGTCTGTGGATTGGCTGGAGTGATGCATCCACACAACTATAGAAGCCCATTTCCGCACTGAAGAAAGGGGATAGAAAGTCGAAATTATGAGATAAAACGTTGTGAAAACACAAACGACACCTCTGTGTAACCGTAGTGGACCGTAGATGACAACCAGCTACAACCATAGATATTATGAATCTGTCTTTGTTGACAGGACATGTACCACAGTCCTTCAAGGTAGCTGTAATTAAACCTCTTCTTAAGAAACCTACTCTTGCTCTAGAGGTGTTGGCTAACTACAGACCTATCTCTAATCTTCCCTTCCTCTCTAAGATCCTTGAGAAATCCGTCGCAAATCAATTATGTGACTTTCTACAAAACAATGCTTTGTTCGAGGATTTCCAGTCAGGATTCCGAGTGCATCACAGTACAGAAACAGCACTGGTAAAAATTACGAATGATCTTCTACTTGCATCGGACCAAGGACTCATCTCTTTTCTTGTCTTGCTGGACCTCAGTGCCGCATTTGATAGCATAGACCATTGTATCCTGTTGCAGAGACTAGAACATTTAATTGGTATCAAAGGAACTACACTCAGCTGGTTTAAATCCTACCTATCGGACCGATCCCAGTTTGTGCTTGTAAACGGTGAATCCTCAAAGACCACCAATGTTGGTCACGGAGTCCCACAAGGTTCTGTACTTGGACCGATTTTATTTACCCTCTATATGCTTCCTTTGGGCGATCTTATCAGGAAACACCGCATAAACTTCCATTGTTATGCAGACGATACTCAACTGTATCTGTCGATCAAGCCAGAAGAGACGGACCAGTTAGTTAGACTCCAAGAATGTCTTGGAGACATCAAAACTTGGATGACCGGCAACTTCCTGATGCTAAACTCAGAAAAAACGGAAGTTATCCTGATAGGCCCAGAGCGCCTTCGAAGCCAGCTGTCGCGTGATACAGTTTTTATGGATGGAATTGCTCTGGTACCCAGCAGCACCGTCAGGAATCTGGGAGTTCTCTTCGACCAGGATATGACCTTCAACTTGCATATAAAGAAGACTTCAAGGACTGCCTATTTCCATCTACGTAACATATCAAAAATCAGGAACTTCCTGTCTCAAAGTGATGCAGAAAAATTAGTTCATGCGTTTGTCACTTCCAGACTGGACTACTGTAATTCTTTGTTATCAGGCTGCTCTTGTAAATCTCTTAAGCCTCTCCAGCTGATTCAGAATGCTGCAGCACGTGTATTAACAAGAACTAAGAAAAGGGATCATATCACTCCTGTATTAACTTCTCTGCACTGGCTCCCTGTTAAATCAAGAATAGATTTTAAGGTACTTCTCCTCACCTACAAGGCACTTGCTGGTGAGGCACCGTTGTATCTTCAAGAGCTTGTAACACCGTATTGCCCTACAAGGCAACTGCGCTCCATAGATGCTGGGTTACTTGTTGTTCCTATGGTTTTAAAAAGTAGGCTGGGGGCCAGAGCCTTCAGTTATCAAGCTCCTCTTCTGTGGAACCAGCTTCCACTTTCAGTCCGGGGGGCAGATTCGGTTAGCTCTTTTAAAGTAAAACTTAAAACGTTCCTCTTTGATTCTGCCTATAGTTAGGGCTGGCTCAGGTTAGTCCGGACCAGCCCTTAGTTAAGCTGCTATAGGCTTAGAATGCCGGGGGAATTCTTAGGACACACCGAGCTCCTCTCTCACGCTCTCTTTCTACCATAATTCAAGTTTTATTAATGCACATGACTAATTCAGCTTCTTTCCGGGAGTTTTTTTTGTGCTTTCGCCCCTATCAGGTCTCCATAGATCGTGGTTCCTTCGGGACCCTGGTCCTGACACCTACCGTGGCCATGCTGACGCCTGCTGCTGCCATCATCATCATCATCATCATTATTTTAGATATTAATCATATTACTTTACTCATAAACCAACATTACCCTCTCCTAAAATCTCTGTGCTCTCCCTCCCCACAGGCTTCTGTGGATGGTGGTTCTATGTGATGGTGGTTCTATGTGATGGTGGTTCTATGTGATGGTGGTTCTATCTGATGGTGGTTCTATCTGATGGTGGTTGCCTCTGCAGTGGTCCTGCTGTGCGCCTGGCTTACTACTCACAATTACTTGAATCATTTCTGTCATAGGAATTGCATGTATTATACATTGTTCATTCTGTACACATGGCATCCATTGTAGTCTGTCCATCCCGGGAGTGGGATCCCTCCTCCGACGTTCTCCCTAAGGTTTCTTCCCTTTTTTCCCTCTTGTAAGGGTTTTTTCATTTTTTGGGGAGTTTTTCCTGTGCCGATGGTGGGTTTCGGGGCAGAGGATGTCGTATGTGTACAGACTGTAAAGCCCTCTGAGGCAAATTTGTAATTTGCGATTCTGGGCTATACAAAATAAAATGACTTGACTTGACTTGAACCATCATTCACCATCATTCACCATCATTTACCATCATTCACCATCATTTACCATCATTCACCATCATTCACCATCATTCACCATCATTCACCATCATTTACCATCATTCACCATCATTTACCATCATTCACCATCATTCACCATCATTTACCATCATTCACCATCATTCACCATCATTCACCATCATTCACCATCATTTACCATCATTTACCATCATTTACCATCATTCACCATCATTCACCATCATTCACCATCATTTACCATCATTCACCATCATTCACCATCATTTACCATCATTCACCATCATTCACCATCATTTACCATCATTCACCATCATTCACCATCATTCACCATCATTTACCATCATTCACCATCATTTACCATCATTACTGGCGCATTGAGACCAATGCCGGTCTGCGAGCTGGACGCATTGGTCTCAATGTGCGGCCGAAGTGCCCGTCCATCCATCCATCCATCCATCCATCCATCCATCCATCTTCGTACTGCTCATCCTGCACACGGGGTCTTGGGGGGCTGGAGTCCATCACAGCCAAATTCAGGTGATAGACGGGTTCATCCGGGACTGGTCACCAGCCAATCACAGGGCTCCACAGAGACACACTCACACACCTACAGGCCATTTAGAGTCCCCATCAACCTGATCCCCAGAGCAGGTCTCTGGACTGTGGGAGGAACCCGGAGAACCCGGAGAGAACCACACAGACACGGGGAGAACATGCAGACTATTTTACGGTAAATGGAGGAGATGAATGGCGTTTCCATGGATAAAAGCCCCTCCTCCTCTTCAACGAACAATCACGTGACTCAGTAGGTGCGATGTGAACGCATCACGAGACAGGAAGCACAACCGTGTTCTACAAAATAGCTTTTTTGTTGAATTGTTGTTTGTCACGTTATCAGTGAAATCACAGTAGTTTACTTTAGGAAACCTTTCAGATTCTAGTCCCCGTTAGTCTACAGACCCCAACACCTCGTTTAATACTTCATTAGGTTCACTTCATCGATTACAAACCTCTCAATATGCTGCAGTCTACGCATTCCAGTCAGGAGCTGCACGTGTGTGTGTGTGTGTGTGTGTGTGTGTTTATCTCCGCATGCATCAGGGGACGGGAATGCTGGGAGTTTTAAAGTAGCACTCAGACGTCCTGCTGTTCATTGTTCATCTGCTGGGCACTTCACATGTGTGTGTGTGTGTGTGTTACTGTGTGTGTGTGTGTGTGTGTGTGTGTGTGTGTGTGTTACTGTGTGTGTGTGTGTGTGTGTGTGTGTGTGTGTGTGTGTTACTGTGTGTGTGTGTGTGTGTGTGTGTGTGTGTGTGTTACTGTGTGTGTGTGTGTGTGTGTGTGTGTGTGTGTGTGTTACTGTGTGTACAATAAAAGAGAGTGCTGACTCTTGACACTTTAAGGCTTTTGCTCCCCTCCTCCCCCGTTCCTCCCCCATCACATTGTCTCCATGGCGATGCTCTTTGAATGATGTTATAATAATAACATCATTGTGCATCTCTGCGTCCATTAGGGACACGCTAACACTTTAGCCTCCATTAAGCTGAGTGACTCAGCAGATCATATTAAATAATCAACAGTGAAGCTTTCACAGAGATCAATAACGTGCGAGAACAAAACGACTGTGTTGGGTTCAGGGAACCTTGTGGCTGTGGGTCAATGGAGAACTTTCCTTCTCTGTTGACTTATTCCCTCAGTAAACACTGTAAACACGCGTTTATGGTCTCAAGTCTTCTTCAACACAGCATGACGTCCATTTAGTGACTGATGGTCCACGTAGAGACAAACAGACCATGAAGCAGGGGACGCTGTAGGGCGGGGCTACACGCTGATTGACAGGTCCCTTACTGGCCATAAGGCAGAGGATGCTTTATGGGCGGGACATCCCAGAGAGTGATGCTGGGAACAATGGAGACAAGAGACACACACACACACACACACACAGACACTCACACACACACACACAGACACACACACACACACACACTCACACACACACACACAAACACACAGACACACACACACACAGACACACTCTCACACACTCACACACACACAAACACACACACACACACACACACACTCACACACACACACACAAACACACAGACACACACACACACACACACACTCTCACACACTCACACACACACAAACACACACACACACACACACTCACACACACACACACTCACACAGACACACACACAGAGACACACACACACACAGACACACACACACACACTCTCACACACTCACACACACACAAACACTCACACACACACACAGACACAGACACACACACACAAACACTCTCACACACTCACACACACACACACAAACACACAGACACACACACACACACACAGACACACACACACACACACACTCTCACACACTCACACACACACAAACACACACACACACACACTCACACACACACACACACTCACACAGACACACACACAGAGACACACACACACACAGACACACACACACACACACTCTCACACACTCACACACACACAAACACTCACACACACACACACAGACACAGACACACACACACAAACACTCACACACACACACACAGACACACAAACACTCACACAAACACACAGACACACACACACACAGACACACACACACACACACACACACTCTCACACACTCACACACACACAAACACACACACACACACACTCACACAGACACACACACAGAGACACACACACACACAGACACACACACACACACTCTCACACACTCACACACACACACAAACACTCACACACACACACACAGACACAGACACACACACACAAACACTCACACACACACACAGACACACAAACACTCACACACACACACAGACACACACACACACACACACAAACACTCACACACACACACAAACACTCACACACACACACAGACACAGACACACACACACAAACACTCACACACACACACACACAGACACACAAACACTCACACACACACACAGACACTCACACACACACAGACACACACTCTTGCGATCGGTGGAAGTGGGCTGCACCTGGTTTGAGTTTGAGACCCTGATGTACCAGAAACCAGAGCTGTCAACAACAACAAAGTAGTAAACAGAAGGCAGGAAACCCTCGTGACATCAGAGGTCAAAGATCACAGCAGGTTGAGGAGGGAGCATGAAACCCAATAATAATAATAATAATAATAATAATACATTTCATTTACATAATAGAAAACATGTATGTAAACACTGCGGCTTGTAAGGAGGAAACACGGACAGCTAGTGTGTGTGTGTGTGTGTGTGTGTGTGTGTGTGTGTGTGTGTGTGTGTGTGTGTGTGTGTGTCTGTGTGTGTGTCTGTGTCTGTGTGTGTGTGTGTGTGTGTGTGTCTGTGTGTGTGTGTGTGTGTGTGTCTCAGGTTCCAGCAGGTTCACTACAGTCCTCAACAATGTGGATCTGATCCCAGAATCAATACAAGTCACTCTGTCTGCAAACAAACACGTAGACCGCTTGTCTCAGAAGCCCCGCCCCCTCAGGGCCCGCCTCTTCCTGTCTTTACCTGTCCACCGCTGTTCTCTACAAAACGTCCAACACGACGCGTCAATTATTGAGTAGGAACAAGGATCAAAGAACACGGCTCCCTTTGATGACATCATGGTGATGTCACACAGTGGTCATGTGACAGGAAGCTCCAGAGTAAAATGTGGTCATTTAAATAATCAATAATCTGAGAGACGTGTCTGTCTCTCTACCTGTCTTACACTCTGTTTGTCACTTTGTTACTAACTGATACTCTTAAATTACAAAGTGCATCAGTATGTAGTGTGTATTAGTACACAGTACACAGTACATAGTACATAGTACACAGTACACAGTACACTGTACATATAGTGTGGCGGCGGGCGAGGAGAAGCCTTCGGGAGGTCGATGTCTGTCTCTCTGTCTGTCTGTCTGAGCTCCTTCACAAAGAACTGCAGCTCCCACAATACATCATTCTGTGGAGGACACACCCAAGCACATCCTCAATCTGTCCGTCCCTGTCCCTCAGTCCTCCTGTCTGTCTCTGCATACTCTCACCTGTCTGTCTGTCCTCACATGGGTCTCTTTTCTGCTGTCTGTCTCTCAGAGCTACTTCCTTCCTGCTTTTTAACAGACCCTTTGTCTGTCTCCCTGTCCTCCTGTCTGTCCCCTCTCTGTCTCACCTCCTTGTTTTGGTTTATTAACCCTCTCACCTGTCTCCCTGTCCTCCTGTCTGTCCCCTCTCTGTCTCACCTCCTTGTTTTGGTTTATTAACCCTCTCACCTGTCTCCCTGTCCTACTGTCTGTCCCCTCTGTCTCACCTCCTTGTTTTGGTTTATTAACCCTCTCACCTGTCTCCCTGTCCTCCTGTCTGTCCTCTGTCTCACCTCCTTGTTTTGGTTTATTAACCCTCTCACCTGTCGACCTGTCTCACTGTCGCAGTGTGTTTTGCTGCATCAGGCTTCGCACACGCACACGCACTCTCCGCATCCCATAATAACCGAGCGGCTCCGCGCGCTGCGTCCACGGGACACCGCAGTCCCCCCCCCCCCGTCCCCCCCGTCCTACCTGCCGCCTTCTCTTTGCCCTCCATCTCCTGAGGTGCGCTGCTCCTCGTCACAGATGCACGCAGCTTCCTTCCTCTGCTTCCTTCGCCTGCTTCCTTCCTTCCTCTGCTTCCTTCACCTGCTTCCTTCCTGAGATCCGGAGGATCTGATCTGGAATCCGCTTCTGGTGGCTCGAGACCGGCGGGACGGGAGAGGAGGAAGAGGAGGAAGAGGAGGACGAAGGAGGGCGGCACCGGAAACCAGCGGAAACGACCCGCAGCGCTATTTATCTCCGACCATCCCCGCGGGGGGGCAGCTTCTTCTTCTTCTGCTTCTTCTTCTTCTTCTTCTGCTTCTTCTTCTTCCTCCTGCGCGCGTTGAAGCTCGTGCGTTCACCTGTACTGTGTTTGCGCGCCGCTTCCTGTCTCTCTATGTCTCTGTCTGTCCACCTGTCTCACTCTCCCCTCGCGCAGTGCTGCTGCAGCCCGAAGTGACGTCACCACCAAGTCACGTTATGTGACATGAACATAAGAAACAATACAAATAAAGTATAAATACTCGCGTCATTAATATTCAATGTTCGGTATACATTATATACATACATAAATATATATATATATATATATATATATATATATATATATATATATAATGTATTTAGAGATATCGCTCTCTCTGTATATTTATGACATTAAAAGCTTTGAATAATGTGAAGAGAATTCTTCCACTTATGAAGGAACAGGAACGATCACGAGGAGTGAAACACTTTGGACGTCTGCGTGACGCGACATCATTACATCACATCACATGTCATTTATCTGACGCTTTTATCCAAAGCGACTTACAATCAGTGCATTAAACCATAAGGACACAAACTCAGGAGAACAAGAAACAAGAAAGTGTGATTTCATCAAATAAGCCAATTTACAATTTGCTATAGATGAGTGACGTTACAAGTATAATATAAGTGCTCCAGTTAGTTAGTGTGTTAGTGGAGGTAGAGTCTGAAGAGGTGTGTCTTTAGTCTGGAGATGTGAAGGCTCTCTGTGGTCCTGATGTCTTCAGAGACCTCCTTCCACCATTTAGGAGCAGGACAGCAAAGAGTGGAGATCTAGTCGAGTGTTTTGCTCTCAGTGAGGAGGAACAAGCAGTTTATCACATGCAGAGCGGAGAGGTCAGAGGTCGGGATGTCGGGTAGGACCAGGTCCTGGATGTAAGCTGGACCCCATCCATTCACAGCATGGTACGTGAGCACCATGGTTAGAACTGGATGATCCACCGGTACCAGTGAAGAGAGCGGAGGAGTGGAGGATGAGGGAGAACTTAGGAAGGTTAAAGACCAGTGGAGCTGCTGCATTCTGGATGAGCTGCAGAGGCTGAATGGAGGTAGCAGGAGACCTGCAGGAGACCTGCAGGAGAGAGTCACAGTAGTCCAGGAGGGAGACGACCAGAGCCTGAATCAGTACCTTCTGAGTGAGAAGAGGACGTGTTCTCCTGATGTTGTAGAGCGAGTATCTACAGGATCGCGTTGTCGCGGTGATGTTGGGAGTCAGGGAGAGTTGGCTGTCGAGTGTGACGCCGAGGTTCTTAGCGGTCAAAGTGGACGTTAGTACGGAGTTCCCAAAGTTGACTGTCAGGTCCTGGGTAAGCGAATCTTTTCCGGGAAAGAGAAGTAGTTCAGTCTTGTCGGGGTTGATTTTCAGATGGTGGGCGGATCCACTGAGAGATGTCAGTCAGACAGGTAGAGATCCGAGCCGCCACCTGGGTGTCCGAGTGAGGAAAGGAGAGGATTAGTTGGGTGTCATCGGCATCGCTGTGGTAGGAGAAGCCATGCGAGCGAATGACAGCGCCAAGAAAGTTGGTGTAGAGCGAGAAGAGGAGGGGACCCAGGATGGAACCCTGAGGAACTCCAGTAGTAAGAGGACAAGGTTCCGACACAGATCCTCTCCAGGTTACCCGGTAGGTGCGTCCGTCGAGGTAGGACGAGAGAAGGGAGAGAGCAGAGCCTGAGACACCAAGTTCCTGAAGGGAGGAAATAAGGATCTGGTGGTTGACTGTGTCAAATGCAGCAGAGAGGTCCAGAAGGACATCACGGGACGGGACATCACGATCCCGTAGTATCGTTTATTCATTAGGGTTCAATTCTGGGGCCTCTTGCGATTTAGCTTCATGTACATTCATAACAGGGGGTGACCCCCCCCCCCTTAAAGAGGGAATAAAAACATATGAGCAGGTGACGAGAAGCTGCTGCTTAGTGCGACTAAAGACACAGAACAAACCAGTGAGACCAGTTCTGGTTAAAAGACTTTATGATTACTTCTACTTTACAGTGAATTACAGAGGGGGACGGGACGGGGGGGACGCTGCCATCTGTAGGCTCAAACCAACAGCCAACGTTGCATAAAGAAATCATCAGATAAACAGAGCAGCAAAGTACACAGACAGACGTAAAAAACTCACAGTCGAAAGGTTCTGAAAGGTCAAAGGTCATTTAGCTCAGAAGAACACATGGACTACAGAGTGTGTGTGTGGCACTTGGATGGTGTTTCAGTTTTGGGGGGGCAGGCTGTGGAATGTTGGGCCGTAGTGCTACGTGTGTGTGTGTGTGTGTGTGTGTGTGTGCTCGCGTGTGCGAGCGTGTTTTCACTAATTGCACTTGAGGAAGGGGAAACGGAGATCAGGTTACCGGTCACATGTCTGCAGGTGGGCTTTTTTTTTTGGCATTTTTCTTGAAACACAAAGAAAAATAAGAAATACACAAAGAAAAATAAATACACAAAAAACTGTTTCCACTCGTTTCCTTAAACTCCACCAGATCGACAACAACTCCCATGATGCATCAGCTTGTGTGTGTCTTCAACCTTCTGTTAAATCTTAGCAGTCGCATTTATTCTTCAGCTGTGACGCTTTTACACGAGACAACACAAAAATACACAATAATTAAAAACACACGAGGCCGGACACACACAGTGACGGAAAGCAGCAGCTTCACCGAGTGCTGAAACTACCACACACACACCCACACACGCTCACACACACACACACACACACACGCTCACACACACACCCACACACACACGCACGCTCACACACACACACACTCACACACACACACACACGCTCACACACACACACACACACACACGCACGCACGGTCTCACACACACACACACACACATGAACTTCTCCAGATGATGGCGACCCCGTAGAGGTCACCGTGGTCGCTGGCGTTAGCGGAGCCGCTAGGGGAGCTAGCGGTAGCGTAGCGGTTAGCTTCCTCTGAGGCCTCCTTGATTGTGGGTGGAAGAAACGCCGTCCTGATGCTCGTGACACTACCGAACATCTCCCCCCGTGTGTGTGCGTGTGAGCGTGTGTGTGTGAGCGTGTGTGTGTGTGTGTGTGTGTGTGTGTGTGTGTGCGTGTGAGCGTGTGTGTGTGAGCGTGTGCGTGTGTGTGTGTGGGAGCAGAAGAAGCTCAAAGGGGGAAGTGGTGACTTGTTTCTACATTCTGTGCAAACGTCCCTCGTGTCCACTAATCAGTGTTCAGACGTTGCGTCTCTAAGACGTTCGTACCTTCAGGCCCCGGCGGGACCAAGACATTCCTCACAGGGACAAAAGTCCACCTTGAGACAGACGCGGGCGACTGGACGTCCGTTTGGACCCAGAACTTCAATGAGAGTCAACGATCTCGTCGCCGTTCGAGGCTTCGTGTGAAATTGAACTTGACATGTTTGATCTCGACTAAAACTCCAAATCTTCCGCTTTTGTCTCATAATTCTGACGTCACGATTTTTTATGGCAAATTACAATTTTACGGTAGAACCTCATAAATAATTTGGATCTTCAACATGTTTCAATGAAGAGCAAAAGATGAAGTGATGCCGTCAGGTAACAACTGTGAGGAGAATAATTAATATATGAAATTACAATGAAGATTTGAAAATGTCATAATTATCAATAAATAACTATGAGGAATGTAATCATTTTAAGACACTAATGATCGATCTACCTGATAACTACTTATTTAATTATTCATGAGCTTAATTATTAGTCAGTGGAGTTTCTGTAAAACAAGTTTGCTCAAACATTTAATTTTCTGCTAAATATTCATGTCATTTAGTCGATAAGCTTTAGTTTCTATTCCTTCATAGAAATAATAATAATAATAACAACAACGTAAACAGTGTTAATAACTTCAGCCTGAAGTAGAGATTAAAGAAAACGTTTCCATCTTCAGGTTTGAACCTGGTTAAAAACAACCTGCTGCTCCTCAGCGCTCTACTGAAAAGGCACCGAGCAGGTAGAAACACAGGTAGGGCACACAGTGAACGAGGGGGGAGGAGGCAAGGAGGTGAGCAGGCAAGGAGGCAAGGGAATAGAAGAATTTCAAAAAAACCTGGAGGAAACAACGAGACGATCAACTCACGTCACTCTGTGAAAGAGAAATGTTAAAACATGGAGTGTCAGAGGAGGAGGAGGAAGAGGAGGAGGAAGAGGAGGAGCCTCGCTCCTCATCAGAAGAACTTGTCGTCGATCCTGAAGTGCGGCCTGGTCACGTCGTCCGGGTTGATGAAGACCGAGATGGACTTCCCCGGGTTCTCCGTGACCAGCTGCTGGAGCTTCTTGGCCAGCCGGTCGTCGGGCTGGTTCTCGCCGCCGGAGTCGGACTGCGGCGACGGCGGGTTGTTGGCGCCGCCCCGCCACTGCAGCTCCAGCGTGAGCCGGTTGGCGGCCTTGGCGTGCTCGATGGTGGAGCGCAGGTGCTCCGCCGGGTCGGAGCGCAGCGAGCACAGCTTGCGGGCGTGCAGCATGGCCGCCTCGTCCGTCAGGTGCTCCAGCATGTTGCACTGCGGGATGAAGTAGTTGGGGCAGGTCTTGCTGACCAGGCAGTGCTGCAGGTCGTCGATGAGGCCCAGCAGGAAGTGGGCGGAGAAGTCCTCCTGGCCCAGGTAGCTGCAGGGCAGGCGGTCGCAGGCCCACAGCATGATGCTGCGCAGGTGGTACGGGCTGATGGCCTTGGGCCGGGACAGCAGCTTCACCACGATGGCCTTGCAGGCCTGGTACGCCTGCATCAGGCCGGAGGAGATGCACTTCTTCAGCTGGACCTCGCTGCGGGCGAAGGACAGGCGCCACTCGTTCTCCTTGCGGCCCTTGTGCGAGGCGGAGGGCACCAGGTAGAAGCCGCTGATCACCTCCTCCTCCGTGATCTTGCCGTCCCAGAAGTGGTTCTCCATCAGCCAGCTCTGGGCCACGGCGGGCCAGCCCTTGAAGGACACCACGGGCACGATGTCGTAGAGCATCCGGCTGCTGCCCACGCCCAGCACCACGGACACCACGGTGCCGTTCCGCTCCACCTTCTCCACCCGCGGCGTGCCCCGCTGCGGCTTCTTCTGCACCTCCAGCAGCACCAGCGAGACGGCCCGGTGGAACCAGTCGGCCACCAGCGTGGGGGAGAAGAAGTAGTTGGCGGCGCCGCTGACGTGGTCCACCACGGTGCAGCAGTCCCTCCAGCGGCCGATGGTGGCCTCGTCGAAGAGGCGCAGGCTGAGCCACGAGTGGCCCAGCGCCGAGTGGCGCATGTCCAGCGTCACCGGCTGGTTGCGGTCGTGCAGCTTCAGCGCCGGCACCAGCAGCGTGAAGTCCATGTCGTAGTCGGCGCCGCGGGCGTAGACGCTGAGCTCTTCCAGGTCCATGTCCACCACGCCCTCCCGGACGCCCCCCGACAGGAGGAGGTACTCGTTGGCCACCGGGAGCTTCTGGTCCAGCTTCTGGACCATTCCTGAGAGGAGGAGGAAGAGGAGGAGGAGGAAGAGGAGGAGGAGGAGGAAAGGGCCGGTTAGACAGGCGGGCTTTACTTCTTTACCACTTCCTGTTTTGATGGGAGATGTTGATGTTTATGATGTTTAATTCCGACGAACTACAGTGACGTTGATTCTTTTCTTTCCACGTTACTTAAATTTAATCCCAATCAAGCGAAGACAGGAAGTGATTAAAGCATCTGTGACGTCACTGCGTCTCGAACCCGACTGTTGATGATCGGCGGTGAACGGAGAGCTCTGAGGATGCTAGCTTAGCTTAGCTTTAAGAACTACAAATACAAATCATCTGTTTATTCTACTAAGAAAAAATAAGAAGAATGCTGCAATATCCATATTAATAACGCCAACAGTAACACTAGTGGTAATAATTAATATTCAATTGGGGGAAATTAAGAATACTACAATTAAAAAAACAATAATAAAATAAAGGAATAATAGTATATATATTATATATAAATAAAAATATGAACTCCAGTTACAGAGTAAATATTGTCCTTTATTGCTGATTCTACGTGATGTTTACGTAAAGGAGACAGACCCTGAACGCACCACTTCTGTCTCCGTGCAGGTGTGTCTGGAGGTGAGACCCCCGGACACGAGCCGCACGTCCCGGTCTTGGACGCCGGTAGCCCCCCTCCCGTCCCCTCCCCTCCCCTCGCCTCGCCTCGCCTCACCCAGCATGGAGAAGATGAAGTCCTTGGCCGTGTGGATCTCCAGAGCCCGCTGGTCGTCGTACTCCCGCTGGTCGTGCTTGCTGAACTCCTGGATGAGCCGGTTCACGTCCTCCATGCGGGCCGCGGACCTGAAGTCCAGCTCGGGCCCAACGCCGCCGTGCGCGAGAAGCCTCGCGGCGGCCACGGTGGGGCTGTTGCCGGAGCCGTTACCGGGGCTGCCCGCTCGGCTGGAGAGAGCAGGGGCCGCCATCTTTCCTCCGGAGGTCTCCCTCACTCAGGCGGGTCCAGCGCAGCCGGAGAGAGAGCCACGCCCATCGCGCTGCGTCACCGGAAGCTACCGGCGCACCTCCGCCACACGCTGCCTTCAGAATAAAGGGGGCAGGAAGAGTGTGAATCAGGGGTCTCAAACTCCATTCAGGGGGCGGGCCAGATGCAGCCCACCTCGACCGAACGCGGGCCGGACCATTACGGTCGACGGGGGGTGGAGGTGGTGCCTTCAATTTAACAAAGTGTGTGTGTGTGTGTGTGTGTGTGTGTGTGTGTGTGTGTGTGTGTGTGTGTGTGTTTGCGTTGGTTTTCTCCGCTGGACACAGAAGTCGCCTTTGCTCAAGATTTTATTTTTTGATTATCAGTATCAGTGATTTTATTAATCACTGATACCGTCACTGCATTGTGGCCTCAATAAGTCCCACTCATTGTAAGTGTAACTGTTTTAAGCGTCGTTTGATGTGCGTTCCGGCACCTTGTGGTTTACAAATGAAGCACTGGACCTGCGGAAGGGGGCGGGACACTATGACTTTCACCCTCGGCTCTCCGCACATCCAAAGCCACTCCCCTCTCTCTCTCTCTCTCACTCTCACTCTCCAGCAGCTGAAGACATTCAACCTGCCAAAGACGATGATGGTCCACTTCTACACGGCCATCATGGAGTCCATCCTCTGCTCCTCCATCACCGTCTGGTACGCTGCAGCCACAGCCAAGGACAAGGGCAGGCTGCAGCATCGTGAAGGACAACTCTCATCCCAGCCATAGACTGTTTGCCCTCCTCCCCTCTGTGAGGCGCTACAGGGCCCTCCAGCCCGGACCAGCAGGTTGAGGAACAGCTTCTTCCCTGCCGCTGTCACCCTGCTGAACCCCGACCATCTAATCCAATCATCTAAAATATAAATATACGTAGATATAGTTTTACGTTGAGCAGTGTATAATATATATAAATTTATATTTATATCAAGTATATAAATATATATACTGTGTGTGTGTGTATATATATATATATAATATATATATATCATATATATATATATATATATATATATATATATATATATATATATATATATATATATATGAAGACCTTTAAAGTGGAATTTCAATAATATAAAGTAGTTAACATAAAAAATAAAGGTTAAAGAAAGAAGAAATTCATTTTTCAGAAATAAAACTAAAATAAATATAATGATTATGATTCTCTTAAATAAATTAAGGCATTGTTGTCTGACTTTTAGAAAATAAACTATAATAGCACATCTCAAAGCTGATCAGTCGGTGATCTGATTGGTTTTATTAAAGTCAATAAAGTTCAATACAGAAAGATTAAATTCAAACATCCACATTAATTAGAGAGCGAATAAAAGAGTTTATCATCTTAACATCTTACATCTTAAGAGTGTGAATGTTGTCTTCCAGTGGCCACATGTACCTATAGCCTCTTATTTTGAAAGTGTTGGCAGGAAGTGTTTTTCGTCTTCAGAAGTTTTGTAATAGAAAATAAAAAAGTTAAATTTTCCCATAAACCTTTTGACTGTTGTTCTTTGCGAGTGAGGTCTCAAACGTCGGAGCGTCCCTGAAGGCCACATTGATGTGAACATCAAGAAGTAAAAGTCTAATTAGTTTACCACCAAGCAGAAGTCATATTTATCCCACATATATATTAAACCTCATCAAACCACAGAGCCTGAAGTATAATCACAGCCTTAAATACTCTCTCTCAGATCACCATAGTACCTTTGATTAATACGTTTTCATTATGTGCAACAAAGAAAGCTTTAAAACCCTCTTTTCCAGAGTCTCCTCATCCACAGCGGCTGGTTCACATGAGTCGACGCCCGTTTTGGTCTTTCTAAGCCTGCAGAGTCCTTCAGGACTCATTGCCTCAAATCACATGAGATGTTTGAATCTGCATAAATGAATTTTCATCTGAACACACAAAAATAATAAGTATGGAAGCCCAGAAGCGACAGTGAGATAGAAGAACCTCATGGTTCGATAATGCCGATCAATGAGCCGACAGCTGCTCAGAGGACGTCGTCGGCGTCCCCCTGTACGGGCGCCCTGGTTTTCCTCGGCCTCGGCCTGAAGGTGGAGAAGCAGGAGGAGGCGGTGAGGGCGACGCGGCTCAGGCCCAGGTTCAGGCAGTGGACCTCGGAGGTGACCGGCACCTCTGAGAAGAGGGCGCGGTCCCGGGTCAGCCGGGAGAGGGCGCCAGAACCGGGACCGGAACCGGAGCCGGGACCGTCGATGCTCTCGATGTCTTTGACCACGTTGAGGATCTCCTGGCGCTCTGACTGCCGGGTGGTCCCACGGATATTCAAAATGGCCGACACGTGCTTCTTCCTAAGAGGAGGGACGTTTACATGTCAGTATTGATCAATAACAAGGGGACGCGCACACAAAGAGGCTCAAAGGGTCAAAGGTGAGATCTCAGTAACCCAAACCCTTAAATGACAAGGAGGAAGGAAAGTATTTATATCTGTATGATTAGTTTTTAGTTTCCAACACACACATGAAGAAGCAAAGAATTATGGGTAGAAGAAGAAGAAGAAGCTTGTACCTGATATCAGGAAACTCTCGGACCAGAACTCCAACCTCCATCTGGATTGAGGGGACGTCCTCCAGCTGGATGATCTCTGAGATGTGAGACAGAGCGCTGTCCAACCAGCTGGAGGGAGACTCCTGAGAGACGGACACAAGTATTTAAAACGTGTGAATGAGTCAGAGTCTCTGCCACCTGGGGTCCGTTTCAAGAAGCGGGTTCAGTGGAAACTCAGTTAGTTCACCCAGAGACGAGGGAAACTCTACCATGGTGACGGACCCTGAGCTTCAGTTACCATGGTGACTGAGCCTGAGCTTTAGTTACCATGGTGACGGACCCTGAGCTTTAGTTACCATGGTGACTGAGCCTGAGCTTTAGTTACCATGGTGACGGACCCTGAGCTTTAGTTACCATGGTGACTGAGCCTGAGCTTTAGTTACCATGGTGACGGACCCTGAGCTTTAGTTACCATGGTGACTGAGCCTGAGCTTTAGTTACCATGGTGACGGACCCTGAGCTTTAGTTACCATGGTGACTGAGCCTGAGCTTTAGTTACCATGGTGACGGACCCTGAGCTTTAGTTACCATGGTGACGGACCCTGAGCTTTAGTTACCATGGTGACTGAGCCTGAGCTTTAGTTACCATGGTGACGGACCCTGAGCTTTAGTTACCATGGTGACTGAGCCTGAGCTTTAGTTACCATGGTGACGGACCCTGAGCTTTAGTTACCATGGTGACTGAGCCTGAGCTTCAGTTACTTCCCTTTGTGAAACAAGCCAGAGTTTCCCTCATCTCAGGGCGAACAAACTCTTTCCACTAAACCCGCCTCTTGAAACGGACCCTGATGTATGTCAGAACGTGACTGCAGCCGTTGACCTTCAACCTCAAACGCTCACCAGGTCTTTGAAGAGGACTTTAATCCGTCTGCCTTCGTCTCTTAGCCGCCCGGCCATCCTCTTCCTCATCTTCAAGGAGGTGCAGATGATTCTTCCCCTCATGACGGAGCGGAGGTACTCCATCACCACACGGTGGTGCACCTCTGCCACCAGCAGCTAAGAGACAGACGTGAGACGATGTTTTATTAGTCTGTAATAACAAAGATATACAATTTCTCCTAATTTAGTGGGGACTCATAATCATTACTATCATTATTATTATTACTTGAATATGTTACTATTAATACTAGTATTATATATATATATATGTATAAATTTCATTTTTATTATTAACATAATTGTTATTTCAACAATTAATTATGAAGCTGCTGAATTTGCATTATAAATCTTTATCAAATTGTATTCTTCAAAACCTGTGACAGTATTCAAATAAACTGTACGTACGAATACAGCATACAAGTGCACAGTACTAGTACCTGGTACGGAGGACTGTCCATCCTGTGATACTTCTTGAAATATTCTTTGATAAGAAATTCAATCTGATCGTACGGCTCTGTGTTAGTCAACCACTTTCTCTTCACCAGTCGCTCAAAAGAAGGCTGAGAGGGAGAGAGAACAAACATTTATACATCAAATTAACTCAAAATAAATCTGTATATATGTACAGATACCACTAATACGGTGCAAATACTTCCTTCTTTTAATATTACAGATTAAAAACATGAAGTATAGAATCTAAAATGTGTCATAGTTCTGTATGAAGCTTTCAGATTAAACTACTTAAAAATCTTTATTGATAAAAAGACAAAAGACAAGACGACAACTGACTCATGAACACATATTTGTGTGTGTGTGTGTGTGTGTACCCTGACGTGTAGGTGTGCGTTTGTTTGTGTACCCTGACGTGTAGGTGTGCGTTTGTTTGTGTACCCTGACGTGTAGGTGTGTGTTTGTTTGTGTACCCTGACGTGTAGGTGTGCGTTTGTTTGTGTACCCTGACGTGTAGGTGTGCGTTTGTTTGTGTACCCTGACGTGTAGGTAGAGTCGTTCACTCAGCACTTTGACTCCATGATGAACGATGAAATCCAAAGATTTGTTTCCTCTCTGAAGAGAATTTTCAGCAACAGACGAATCCCACTGTGCACAGCGCTGCACAAACCCCCTACACACACACACACACACACACACACACACACACACACACACACACACACACACACACACACACACACACACACACACACACACAGCAACATTAATAAACGAGCCAGATAACAGTTAAAAACACAGGGGAACTAATGACATCATTGAGTACTTCCTTACAGCTCGGTGGGTAATTGAGGAACACTAAAGAAACATCTGTCCTCTGAACCTTATAGCATGACAAGACGAGTGAGATGGAAAAAATAAATAAAGGAAGCTTCTTTTAAGACTTTTCATTTAAACAGAATGTATTTAATCATTGCTCCTTTGTTTGTTCCTGCCTGAAAGGGGGGCAGCAGTTGACCAGCGCGATGGTCCTGGAAACGTATCCGTCCTCGTTGTCTCCCAACATGCCGCTCTGCATGCCCTCGTGAAACATCTCCACTTTACGCTGGAAACTGAGAAAAAGACAGAAACAAGTGTCAGAATCCTGAGGAAACCTCAAAGAAATGGAAGAGTCAGCCGGTCACCTGAAGAGGAAGTCGGCCAGCCCGTTGAGGCTGCACTGGGCCACTCGGGAGCCCAAACTCTGGTTGATGGAGGCCGAACGCTCGAGATCCACCTGAAGCCTCTGAGACCAAACACTAGGGTTATTAATCAATTCATTCTTTTGTGCATCCACGGAATACAGAAATGATACGTCCATATACACATATTAGTGTAGTACCTGTATCACTGTCGTGGCCAGAGTGATCTGGTACTCCTCGATGTGCAGCGTCTCCATCCAGCGTTTCTCCTCCTCGTCCAGCAGTTGGCTCAGCTCCGTGGTGACTTTAGCCTAAACAGGGAGCGGCCCAGGATTAAAACAAACGCACCTCCGCTTTAAAACCCAAGGTGCAGGAATCCCCAACGGACTCAACTCTTGGGAAAAAACAGAGACCTCTTTTTGCGATTGAAATACATTTTTAAAATATGTGTACTGTTCCGGGACGTAATTTGGGGGGGGACACAAAAACCCGTTTTGGTCCCCTGCTGTTTTTACCGTCCAGAACAATGTTACGCTACGGTAAACAGAGACACGTCAAGCACTAGGACCAAGCGGACAAACGGCCGCTCAAGCTGAGCCTGTTTCCCTTAGTTTAGACCCGCCCACAAGCTCCTCAATTGGCTGTGCTGTTGTGATTGGCCGTCCCCGCTGTCCCTTCGTCAGGTTGTAACCGGTGTGCTAGTTGCCGAGGACTCGAGTCTCTGTCACTCTGCCACTGTAAGTTGTGCGTTTGTTTTGCCCGTCAGCTCGAAGGATTGTGTGACAATGTGCTTACTGGACATGTTCGCTGTCACAAGTAGCAAAGTGACTGTCAAAAACGTTGGTAGCGGCAGCTACCGCTAACTGCCAACGTTTCTTTTCCCACACAAGCTCCTAGCCTTGAAAGTAATAATAAATTAATACGCCTTAATAATAACGTTTGAATCGGTGTGTGTGTGTTAGAAATGAAATACAAACAAACAAACAAACAAATGCTTGCATAAGCGAACCATCACAGGCTGCAGTACATTATGTGAAGCTCTGCAGGAGAAAAGACCAGCAGATCTGTGACGGTGCAGCAGAGCTGGTCACCTCACTAAATATCCGCCGGCCAGCGAACCGGCCGGCAGCTTCCGTTGATTACTTCAGAAGGGAGTTCTGACCACCTACAAGTCAAGCACAGACATCCTGAGCGTCATGCTGCCTGAAGTCAGGCCTTTTTGATCAGCTGGAGGTCCTTGTGAGGCTGCTGAAGCTGAGAGGAGTTTCAGTGCACCGAGGAGGTTAAAGACCCGACTGCATGAAGCAGAAACGCTTGAACAATGTGGCAGTTTGTCACATACACCAAGAAAGGATTGATGCCTTGGACGGACAGGAATTTATCTCAGCCAATGATCGAAGACAACATGTGTTTGGAAGCTGTGGATGAGTTGATTATGTTGACCCTTCTGTGTTTTCTTTAATATAACTGTAAAAAGTACAGTGGTTCACTCATTTCGAATAAAATTACTTTACTTACACTGAATTATGGATATTTTATTTAATTTCCACCTGTGATATTCCTGCCAGTTTGACCAGTTATGTAAATAAGGTCTGTTTACCATATATTCCAAAAGTAAGTGTGAAATAAATGGTACTGAGTTGGAGTGAAGTTGACTAACAAGGTTTTGCTACATGCTTTATAACCAGTTAAACCAAAAAGGGAACAGTAACGTTAAAAGTATCAATAGAAAACTAGAAGAACTACTAGAAAACACAGTGAAAAAGTTAGAGTTTTATGAAAAATACTTGTGTTCTGAAATCAAAATTCCGTGCCTGGTTTGGGCCCCAAAGAGTAAAAGATGACCTTAGGTCATCGTCTCACCCTGACTGAGTTGAGACAGTCCAGCTCCAGTCGGTCCACTGTCTCTGAGGGAAGCAGCGGACTCAGCTGGGATCTGCTGAAGGGACTTGTGATGCACACGGTCCCCAGGACGTCCCTTAAACGACACACACACACACACACACAGATAACATACTGCACAGGAACCTTTTTAAAAACTACAGGAACCAGAAGCGAAATTTGCAATTGTGGGCTATACAAAATAAAATGAATTGAATTGAGGGAGTTTGTCTCAGAGAAAAAGCTACTTTTGAATCACTTCAATCAATCAATTAAAGAAAACCTGCGTTTCTGAAAATTACTTAAAGCTGCATTCTGTGTGGTGACCAGCAGGGGGCGACTCCTCTGCTCCCATAGACGTCTATGAGGAAATGACTCTACTTCTCTGTAGTGACCAGCAGGGGGCGACTCCTCTGCTCCCATAGACGTCTATGAGGAAATGACTACTTCTCTGTGGTGACCAGCAGGGGGCGACTCCTCTGCTCCCACAGACGTCTATGAGGAAATGACTCTACTTCTCTGTAGTGACCAGCAGGGGGCGACTCCTCTGCTCCCATAGACGTCTATGAGGAAATGACTCTACTTCTCTGTAGTGACCAGCAGGGGGCGACTCCTCTGCTCCCATAGACGTCTATGAGGAAATGACTCTTCTTCTCTGTGGATTTATTCCCTCAGTAAACATTGTAAACATGAGTTTATGGTCTCAGTCTCGAGTTTCAAGTCTTCTTCAATGCAGCATGATGTTCATTTAGTGAATGATGTCAGACAGACCATAAGGCAGGGGATTCTTTAGGGCGGGGCTACATGCTGATTGACAGGTCTCTATTAGAGACGTATTTGTATTGCCTTTCTTTACTTTTCTGTAATACCGTTAATTAACGAAACCTATAAAACATCCACTTTTCAATCTTCTTATATTCATGTCATCATGATAAATAAAAGCTGTAGCTCATGTTGGTGATGTAATGAACGCATGAAGCAGACTCAATGAAGCTGCACGTTGTGTTGTACGGGCGCAGACCCTGGATCAGTGTACCTGGCGTAGATGTTGTGCAGCCAGTCCAGCAGTGAGTAGATGTCGCTGATCTCAAGGGTCTTCTCGGTGATGGCCTCCAATCGCCTAGCAACCGCCTGGTGGTAGCTCTGCACGTACACCTGGGAACGGGGCGGGGGAAGGTCAAAGGTTAAAGTGCACCCCCGTCGTCGAGAGATGTCCCCCCCCCCTCCCCCTGAGGCCCAGCCTCACCTGGAAGGGCTGGTACTCGTCGGGGTAGATGGAGACCACGTTCCTCTTGGCGGCGCCCAGGTCCTCCACCACACGGACCCGGAGGCGGTCCAAGTAACCCACAAGCTCCCCGGCGGTGAACTCGGCCTTCTGGGGCAGGGAGCCGTTGGCCGCCTCCTCCACCGCCTCCTTCCAGCGCTGCCGCAGACGGCGTGGCCTGGGGCCTGCAGGGGCCCGGTCTTTGTCCACCTGCTCCTCCTGCTGGAGCACCTGGAGGGAGGGAGAGGACAGGTGAGCTGAGAACCTCGAGACCATCTGAAGTGTGTAGGCACAAGTGTGTCACAAAATGATGCTCACATTGTCATCTTTACGATGGTCCCTGAACACATCATTTGGGACAAAACATTGTATATTTCTTCATGTCTCATTTAAAATCTCTCCACAAACAGAAGTTTGTTTTAACAAGATTCTGTAAAAAACATTCATGAGGCCCGGAGTGAAACTATGAGGTCCTGATTGATTCATCTGAGACCAACAGTCACGTGACCATAAACCAGAGAAACACAGGAGAGGACGTGTTCCAGTTCTCTCTGCCTTCTAGTCTAGTTTAGTCTCTACTCTCGACTCATCATTGTTCTGTCCCATATAAACAAAGGACTCTTATTTTGAAGGCGAAAAAAGAGGCCAGAGTGACAAAAAAACAACACTTAGGCGACTCTGCCTCCCATGGAGGCAACAGCGCTTTAACTGTGGTGTAAATATCTCTGGTGCGTCCTCACCTGCACCACCAGGCCCAGGTTGGGCCCGGCGGTCGGGAGGCGCAGGGACTCCCTGACGACGGCCCAGAGCTCCTTCTGCAGCTCCTCGTACAGCAGCTCCACGTCTTTGGCCTTCCGCCGCCTGCCGTCCTTCATGCCTGCCGCGGCAGCGTCCTCCGGCGCTGGCGAGGTGGCGCGCTCGGCCGAGGAGGACTCGTTGCACTCCTCCTCCAGCTCCAGGATGTGAGTGTCGGCCAACAGGAGGTCTCGCTTCTTCACCAGCTGCAGGATTTCCAGGACTGGAGAAAGGACGAGAAGCAACAGAACTCTGGTTTACCTCCTGAAGAACCAACTTAAAGGAGGGTTTCTCAAACTGTGGGATGCGACCCTCTAGGGGGTCCCAGTGGTGTCACAGGTGGGTCGCATGGGGAGATTCTGAATTATTTTATTTCAATAACTATATTGAGTTGTTACAAAAGTAAAAGTGCTGCCTCCTTCAAAAGAAAATACGGATCCAAACTCAACATGGAGCATCAATTGAGAGGCTTTTCTGAAGGCCTCGCGGCCCAGGACGGGGGCAGTGCAGTTTGCTGAGGTTTGTCTGAGACAAATGGAACTTATATCAGCGTCCTCAGCGCCGTCCTGGCGAGCTCCTCAGCTTGTTAGCGTGTTGTTTTGCTGAGAAATGTTACAAATGCATCACCGCGTGCACACATCTTATTTTATTGTTCAAACGGTTTGCTGCAGATTGTATCCAAGACTCTAATGTTTCGAACAGTGTGACGCAGTCATATAATCACTCGTTCACCATATTCCTGTTGTGAAGAAGGTGCTGGTGGGTGAGTCGTCCCGGGGGACCAGCAGCCCACGTGAGGACCCATGTTCCCATCATGTCACAGGAAGCGTGTACTTTTACTTACTTTACTCTGTGATATTAGTTAGTGTAAAAGGTAATTTAACAGTGTGTTATTAAGTACTCGTTCTTCTTAAGTGTTACCAGTAATTCCACAGTGTGGTGTTATTAATTATTATCTGCTGAATCTCATGGTGACAACATGAACTCAATGAATAAAGTTCATTGAGTCAAACCACAAACAAATGTTGTACAATCACACAGGAAATGTGACTCAGTTATTCATCACATCATAATACAGCAGCAGGCAGATAGTACACACTGTCACTGCAGGAAGTACACAAACACACACTCACACACACACAAACACACGTTAGGACGGAAAGTGGTCACGGAGCTTCCCCGGGGCTACTCTTTCAAAGTAAGAGCCCACACATGGCATTTAATGCTGTGTTATTGGTCGATATGTGAGAACGTGAGGCCTCCAGATGTGGCACGTTTATCCAGGAAGAGAAGTACACACACACACACACACACACTAACGCCCAGAGGAAGATCTCCTCTATAAACACAACAATGTGAGCGGAACCTCTCTGCATTTCAGTCCTTGATGTTCCTGGTTTGGTTCCTAAGGGTCTCAGAAGTTGGAGCTCAGAAGTCGGAGGTCAAGGTGTGCAGACGTGTTCTACTGTGAAATATTCTTTGACGAACGCCGGTGAAGCGGGAAATGTACAGACACACACACACCATGTGACTCTCCACACAGAAACACAGCTCTTATTGCTCAGCTTCAGCCTTCAGAGGAAATCTCTTCCAGATGGATGGATGAAGCCCCGCCCACTTTCACCCTCTTCCCCTTTCCACCAAATAACCCCGTAGCTCACATGTTGGGACTCGCTCTGGGTTTGGTCTCCAGCTCCTCAGTCTCTTCAGATAAAAAAACTCCAACCCGCTTGTTGGTTGGTGGATGATGGTTGTCGGTTGATGCTTGTTGGTTGGTGGCTGATGGTTAATGCTTGTTGGTTGTGGATGATGGTTGTTGGTTGATGCTTGTTGGTTGGTGGATGATGGTTGTTGTTTGATGCTTGTTGGTTGGTGGTTGATGGTTAATGCTTGTTGGTTGGTGGATGATGGTTGTCGGTTGATGCTTGTTGGTTGGTGGATGATGCTTGTTGGTTGGTGGTTGATGGTTAATGCTTGTTGGTTGGTGGCTGATGGTTGTTGGTTAATGCTTGTTGGTTGTGGATGATGGTTGTTGGTTAATGCTTGTTGGTTGGTGGCTGATGGTTGTTGGTTAATGCTTGTTGGTTGTGGATGATGGTTGTTGGTTAATGCTTGTTGGTTGTGGATGATGGTTGTTGGTTGATGCTTGTTGGTTGGTGGATGATGGTTGTTGGTTGATGCTTGTTGGTTGGTGGATGATGGTTGTTGGTTGATGCTTGTTGGTTGTGGATGATGGTTGTTGGTTAATGCTTGTTGGTTGGTGGATGATGCTTGTTGGTTGATGCTTGTTGGTTGGTGGATGATGGTTGTTGGTTGATGCTTGTTGGTTGGTGGATGATGGTTGTTGGTTGATGCTTGTTGGTTGGTGGATGATGGTTGTTGGTTGATGCTTGTTGGTTGGTGGATGATGGTTGTTGGTTGATGCTTGTTGGTTGGTGGATGATGGTTGTTGGTTGATGCTTGTTGGTTGGTGGATGATGGTTGTTGGTTAATGCTTGTTGGTTGGTGGATGATGGTTGTTGGTTAATGCTTGTTGGTTGGTGGATGATGGTTGTTGGTTGATGCT
>NC_135688.1:482500-582500 GCF_964276395.1 Gasterosteus aculeatus | reverse complement strand
AGGGTCTCTCCTGTCATCAACTCTGAACCAGGTGAACCAGGACCAGGATCCGGACCAAGACCAGAACCAGGATCCGGACCGATGTTCTTCTTTTTCTTCCGCATCCTCCTCCATTTCTTCGTCTTCCTCTTCTTCCTCATCATCATCTTCGTCTTCTCCCTCCTCTTCTCTCTTGCTGGTTCGAGTGGAGATCAAAGAAGGGGAAGCGACCTCACAACAAACAACGCTGCGCCGAGGCCACAAGTTCACGACCTTTAAGGCGTCGCCGCACGCCAACGGGAAGCCTCGAAGGAGAGACAGATATCCAATCAGAGGGAGGACGCACCTCGGCCTCGACCTCCACAGCGTGTTTGTGTGTTTGTGCGTTTCATGACTAATGGCGGCAGAGATAATCAGCAGCAGAAGGAAACGGAGCGACGAGTCTAAATAAAAACTGAACTCCACTTCCTGTTCAAACGTCATCTTTCATCGGACCGTCAGAAACACGGCGGCTTCGTGGACGTACACGTGCCAGCGCAGCGTCACGGAAAACACGCAGAACGCGCTCGCTGTGACACTTCTACAAACACGCATCCAACCTGCAGCTCATCGGTGACTCCGCCCACTTTACCGCACATGGCGAGCATTTAAACGCACACTCGACCCTCACATATACACACACACGTATATGTACACAAAAGGACTTCTCATCATTGTAGTAGATACGTAGTAGTACTTTTATTAAGAAAGTATTTTGCTTTGTGTACTAGTATATTTACTACCAGCTATTTAGGTACATTTAAATTAGAGCAGTTTTTTTCGTGGTGCGTTTTGACCTTATTTCATCCTTGTTGATTACAGAAAATAATTATCAATCATTTCCATTAAACGCACACAGACTAAAAGACTGGATCCTACGTTTCCCATAATGCAACAGGACAGCGTCTCCCGGCCTGCTACAGTGTTTTCTGAGCGTTTTAAAATGTCATCAACGTCCTTTCTATGAATTCAAGGATCATAGAACTGATTTACTTCATGGAATGAAAAACAATCAATAAATCAGCCGGATATTAGCCTAGCTTAGCATAAAGCCGGGTAGTCAGGACTATTCCTTTCACGCTGAATTTTTCCGCCTGCACCACTGCTGGTTTAAGATCTGCCACGTGACTTTATTGTGAAGGTCCTTGGGCTCGGCGTATTTCAAAAGAAGAGCGTGATAGCAAGAAGTAAAGGCGTCTGGGTAGAAGCGTAACTGCTCAGAGATCAGTAGATGATTGACGAGCCGCTCTGATAAAAAGAACTTTAGTGGTTCCAAAGTTTTACGTGTCTGTGTGAGCGACGTGAACTGATCTGATCGTCTTTAATCGTTTGTTTACTTAAAACAGATTAAGATTATTCTTCTGTGATCCATTAGTTTATTATTTGTAAACTAAATGCATTGATTATTCCCTTATTGCAATGATCAATTAATCCCTCTAGTTCGTTAATCAGCCACAGCTCAACATTCTTATGCTTGTGTTCTGCTTTCCTGTTTCAAAATAAAAAAGCAGCGTTCTCCTCTTGAAGAGGAACCAGAACTCCCCGGTTCCGGTCCAGCAGTGGGAGGGGAGACCAGGTTCTGTTTGTGTCCCTATGAAGTTACCCAAGCACCTTCGGGTGATGCGTTCAGGTACAGCACCGCAGCGTGGGTCGCCAGTGTTGTCAAAGTCACAGAGAAAATACGTGAGATAATAAAACCGTCTCTGAGGAAACAACGAGTTCTTCACAAACCCGGTGAGAGACGTTTGTTAATATTTATCCCTTTGAGAGGTCAAAGGTCGATAGAGACATGCTCCGCTGGCTGCTCACACGCTGACTCAGAAGACTGCATATTCCTCAGAGAATGTGTCAGTGAACGCACCGCATTGAGAAAACATTGTCTGTGTACAAATACACTGTCTGAGAACAAATACACTTCCTCTGTGTACAAATACACTGTCTGAGAACAAATACACTGCCTCTGTGTACAAATACACTGAGAACAAATACACTTCATCTGTGTACAAATACACTGTCTGTGAACAAATACACTGCTATGTGTACAAATACACTGTCTGAGAACAAATACACTTCCTCTGTGTACAAATACACTGTCTGAGAACAAATACACTTCCTCTGTGTACAAATACACTGTCTGAGAACAAATACACTGCCTCTGTGTACAAATACACTGTCTGAGAACAAATACACTTCCTCTGTGTACAAATACACTTTCTGAGAACAAATCCACTGCCTCTGTGTACAAATACACTGTCTGTGAACAAATACACTGCTATGTGTACAAATACACTGCCTCTATGTACAAATACACTGTCTGAGAACAAATACACTGCCTCTGTGTACAAATACACTGTCTGAGAACAAATACACTGCCTCTGTGTACAAATACACTGTCTGAGAACAAATACACTTCCTCTGTGTACAAATACACTTTCTGAGAACAAATACACTGCCTCTGTGTACAAATACACTGTCTGAGAACAAATACACTTCCTCTGTGTACAAATACACTGAGAACAAATCCACTGCCTCTGTGTACAAATACACTGTCTGTGAACAAATACACTGCTATGTGTACAAATACACTGCCTCTATGTACAAATACACTGTCTGAGAACAAATACACTGCCTCTTTGTACAAATACACTGTCTGAGAACAAATACACTTCCTCTGTGTACAAATACACTGTCTGAGAACAAATACACTGCCTCTTTGTACAAATACACTGTCTGAGAACAAATACACTGCCTCTGTGTACAAATACACTGTCTGAGAACAAATACACTTCCTCTGTGTACAAATACACTTTCTGAGAACAAATACACTGCCTCTGTGTACAAATACACTGTCTGAGAACAAATACACTTCCTCTGTGTACAAATACACTGAGAACAAATCCACTGCCTCTGTGTACAAATACACTGTCTGTGAACAAATACACTGCTATGTGTACAAATACACTGAGAACAAATCCACTGCCTCTGTGTACAAATACACTGTCTGTGAACAAATACACTGCTATGTGTACAAATACACTGCCTCTATGTACAAATACACTTTACACTAATTAAATGCTGAGATCGCGAGAGACAACCACCATGAAGACATCTATGAGACAATCACCATGAAGACGTCTATGAGACAATCACCATGAAGACATCTATGAGACAACCACCATGAAGACATCTATGAGACAATCACCATGAAGACATCTATGAGACAATCACCATGAAGACATCTATGAGACAATCACCATGAAGACATCTATGAGACAATCACCATGAAGACATCTATGAGACAATCACCATGAAGACATCTATGAGACAATCACCATGAAGACATCTATGAGACAATCACCATGAAGACATCTATGAGACAACCACCATGAAGACATCTATGAGACAATCACCATGAAGACATCTATGAGACAATCACCATGAAGACATCTATGAGACAATCACCATGAAGACATCTATGAGACAATCACCATGAGACGTATCCGGAGACTTTCCGATCTTCATTTCATTATTTAACGTTACTGAAACATAAAAACGTTCTAATTGAAGTAGAATCCTCAACTTTAATCACTTTATTACAAATAGTTGATTTATTTCTGTACGTTTTGGGCTTTTAGACGTTTGAACTTTTCACCTTGAGATTCAGAAAACCGACTTTTTCCACTAATATCTCGCATTTGATAAATAACGTAATAAAACCTGCTGCTCACAGCGCGGAGTCATGGCGGAGGAACCAGCGGCTCAATCCCTCATCGCTCTGCGGGCCGACGGGTCACAAGAGGCGGACACGAAGGAGCCGACGGTCCCGGAGAAGAGAAGCGCAGCACCGACCGGTTCACCGGCGTCACGTTAACCGACTCTGCTCCTCTGAGACCCGCAGCCTCGGCACACTAACCGGGGGGGGGGGGGGGGGGGGGACCGCGGTGCGTTCAGGTGCGCTCGGACATTTGACAACCCCAAAGCCAGCGACTGGTCTGATGGAGGCGGGTTCATGGGCAGTGGGACTGAATAAAAGTCACCTTGGTGGAATGTAAACCCAAAGCCGCTTGACGCAGGAGAAGAAGCTTCTCTCAGGATTTATTTGACCTACGAACATCAGTCACACCATTGATCGTCTTCATCGATCGCCTCCATTGATTCTGGGTCCCTTTCATTTGTACTTTTACTTCACGCCGCCCTTTACAAAGTACACAGTCCCATGAAGTATCGGCTCGATTGTGACGCACCACTTCGTCAAAACGTCTTGAACTTTGTCCGTCTTGCTCCTCTACGTGTGCTGCAAAGCATTGTGGGTAGGAAGATCCTGGTCCTTGTCTCCGTTTGATGGACTAGCTTCTGGGACAGACTGGCCCAGCTGTCCCCATCCTGCTGATGACGAACCGCTCGTGTTCCACCGCGTAATTTACCCAGAATACCACGCGTGTTACACGCAATAGTCACTACTCACATTGGTACTTGGAGTACAACTTTTATTGAGGGGATATTTTAGTGTAACACAGTATTTGTACTCTATGGTGAAAGTACTTTAATCAGAGGCCCCCCAGGAGGAACCAGAGGGTCCCTGACGGGTCCCAGATGGAGAACTACTTCCTGTCTTTAGTCAAGTCTGTCACTCAACGAGGACATAATGACTGTGTGTGTGTGTGTGTGTGTGTGTGTGTGTGTGTGTGTGTGTACATTCCTGCACCTAAAAGTCATCGCTCAGTCAGCTGGTAAACACACACACACACACACACACACACACACACACACACACACACACACACACACACGCCACCACTTACTGACTGGTTTCTTTTGTCTTCATTTACAGATATTTCATCACATGGTCAGTCTGTCCTCGCGTCCCTCACAGAGGACACATGGTCAGTCTGTCCTCGCGTCCCTCACAGAGGACACATGGTCAGTCTGTCCTCGCGTCCCTCACAGAGGACACATGGTCAGTCTGTCCTCGCGTCCCTCACAGAGGACACATGGTCAGTCTGTCCTCGCGTCCCTCACAGAGGACACATGGAGGTCGTTACGGTCTGATGGGTCTCACTTCTTCAGAGACCGATAACTGAGATGATCCACCACAGACGTTTAATGGACGGTTCCTCTGAAGTTTATTGATCCGTAACGTAAAAACCAACAAGGACAAAACACAGACTACAATACAAGACGTGTCCTAACACAGTCCGATCTGTAAAGACACAAGGGAGGACAATAAAGACACACAGTGGAGGACAGAAAACCTTCTGCATGTCCTCGTCCTGAGTGTGGATTAGATATAGATTACATATTTACTTTACCCAGCATGCACTGGGCTTCATCCGTTCCCATTGAGAGGCTCTTTGATGGAGCAGGACGACACGCTGCTGGTTTAAAAGTACGCTCACGTCTTCTGTCTTTCACGTGTTTCAGATCACTTTCAGTACTGAGGGGCAGTTTAGCTTAGCTTAGCTTAGCTTAGCCTAACAATAGACTAAGTCAATCTTGTTTGTTCTTCAGTTTGCAAAAACACACATAAACATTCGATTGTGATTCATGAAGAAACCAAAGTCTCCACTCAAAGAACACGTCCCACACAGGCGAGTACTTCTGTCTTCCGTTTACACCGGAGGTCTTCAACAGGGGGTGCGCGACCCCCAGGGGGTCCGCGGAGGTACTGCAGGGGGTCGCAAATTTTTTATTATAAAAAAAAAAAAAGTCAACCAATTTTCTTTCCACGAATTCAAATGTCTTGAGAATCAGAATTGTATTTATTGTCTTTAAATACACGTCAACATGAATCCAACACGTCGTAGAAACGGATAAATTGATGGAGGAGACGTCGCCTTCAGTCCACCAGCAGCTCTCACGCTGATACGACGTCACAGCCAATCAGATCCACTCATGCTCACGTCTAAAGAGGGCGGAGCTCAAAGATAAAAGATGGAGGACCAAACTGCGTAGAACAGGGGGTCCCTGCTGCACCTCGCCATCAGTCTGGGGGACCCCTGGTTCACACGGTGCCTTCCTGAGTTCCTCACTCGGACTTTAACCATCACAACTAAATGAACCTCATTAGAACCACAACTTGTCTCTGTGTGCAGGTCCCCACTCTGAGGTAACTACGGGCGCACACACACACACACACACACACACACTCTTATATCACATTCTGGGTAAATTACTTACATTTATTCAGAAGTGATTTATCTTAAACTTAAGATCCCATCCAGCTAACGTGACGTTAGCAGCACCGGCACAGCAAACGTTATCTGGTTCGTATAACTTAAAGATAAACGATGAATGAATTAAATCAACCAAAAAATCAATAAAATGTCCCAATGGCATCAGACACCCAAACAATCAAAGATTAAACATGCAGCTCTTACCTTTCAGTATTTCTGTCAAAGAAAGAAATAATCCTGGATATTTCCTCAAGACTGGGACATCTTCAGCACCGCGTGTGCGTGTGCGTGTGCGTGTGCGCTTCAGGGAGCCGGTTCCTGTTGGTTTGAGCTCCACAGTGAGTAAGTCCTGTGTAACTGTTGCTTTTGTGTTGTGTTCTATTATTGTTCTACAGCTCCACCAGAGGGTTCCACTGGGTTCTCCTGTCCTCAGGTCAGCTCCTTTCTACTGCAGGTTCCGCTGAGGTTCTGTTGGTCGGGTTCTGCTGAGTTCTCACAGTGGTTTCTATCTGACGCGCTCCTCGTCCAGCGCCGAGGGTTCTGCTCCTTGTTTCCTGTTTGTTTTATTTTCTTGCTGCAACAGGAAATGGTCATCTTTTCCTCCCCCCGCCCTCCCTGCCCAGGACCCCCTAACACACACCACACCCAGCCCTTAATGATTGGTCGGGGTTCCGGTTCTACAGCAGCAGCGCCCCCGGTGGCGGTTTAAGAAGGATGTGAAAGTCTCCTTCATTGGTCCCCGCGGGGGGCCGTGTTCTCTGCATGTAAACAGCGGGCTGCCGGGAAGTCTTAGCTCACTTCTGGTGAGGCACCGTCGTATCTTACAGAGCTTGTAACACCTTGTTGCCCTTCAAGGAGCTGCGCTCCATAGATGCTGGTTACTTGTTGTTCCTGTGGTTTAGTTCCTGTGGTTTAGTAGTAGGCTGAGGGCAGAGCCTTCAGGTATCAAGCTTACCGCACATCACTAATTAAGCTTCTTTCTGGGAGTTTTTTGTTCTTTCTCCCCTATCAGGTCTCCGTAGATCGTGGTTCCTTCTGGACCCTGGTCCTGACACCTGCTGTGGCCCTGCTGACGCCTGCTGCTGCCATCATCATCATCATCATCATCATCATCATCATCATTATTATTTTAGATATTAATCATATTACTGTACTCGTAAACCAACATTACACTCTCCTAAAATCTCTGTGCTCTCCCTCCCCACAGGCTTCTGTGGATGGTGGTTCTATGTGATGGTGGTTCTATCTGATGGTGGTTCTATGTGATGGTGCTTCTATGTGATGGTGCTTCTATGTGATGGTGGTTCTATCTGATGGTGGTTCTATCTGATGGTGCTTCTATGTGATGGTGGTTCTATCTGATGGTGGTTCTATGTGATGGTGGTTCTATGTGATGGTGGTTCTATCTGATGGTGGTTCTATCTGATGGTGGTTCTATGTGATGGTGGTTCTATCTGATGGTGGTTCTATGTGATGGTGGTTCTATGTGATGGTGGTTCTATGTGATGGTGGTTCTATCTGATGGTGGTTCTATGTGATGGTGGTTCTATCTGATGGTGGTTCTATCGGATGGTGCTTCTATGTGATGGTGCTTCTATGTGATGGCGGTTCTATCTGATGGTGGTTCTATGTGATGGCGGTTCTATGTGATGGTGGTTCTATCTGATGGTGGTTCTATGTGATGGTGGTTCTATGTGATGGTGGTTCTATGTGATGGTGGTTCTATGTGATGGTGGTTGTATGTGATGGTGGTTCTATGTGATGGTGGTTCTATGTGATGGTGGTTCTATGTGATGGTGGTTGTATGTGATGGTGGTTCTATGTGATGGTGGTTCTATCTGATGGTGGTTCTATCGGATGGTGCTTCTATGTGATGGTGCTTCTATGTGATGGCGGTTCTATCTGATGGTGGTTCTATGTGATGGCGGTTCTATGTGATGGTGGTTCTATGTGATGGTGGTTCTATCTGATGGTGGTTCTATCTGATGGTGGTTCTATGTGATGGTGGTTCTATGTGATGGTGGTTCTATGTGATGGTGGTTCTATGTGATGGTGGTTGTATGTGATGGTGGTTGTATGTGATGGTGGTTCTATGTGATGATGGTTCTATGTGATGGTGGTTCTATCTGATGGTGGTTCTATGTGATGGTGGTTCTATGTGATGGTGGTTGTATGTGATGGTGGTTCTATGTGATGGTGGTTCTATGTGATGGTGGTTCTATCTGATGGTGGTTCTATGTGATGGTGGTTCTATGTGATGGTGGTGGTCCCTGCAGGGGTCCTGCTGTGCGTCTGGTTTACTACTCACAGTTACTTGAATCATCTCTGTCATATAGTCTCATGTATTATACATTGTTCATTCTGTCCTCATGACATCATTGTAGTCGTCCATCAGGAGACGGATCCTCCTCTGACGTTCTCACCGAGGTTTCTTCCCTTTTTTCCCTCTTGTAAAGGTTTTTTCATTGTTGGGGAGTTTCTCTGTGCCGATGGAGGGTTTCTGGACAGAGGATGTCGTATGTGTACAGACTGTAAAGCCCTCTGAGGCTAATTTGTAATTTGTGATTTTGGCCTCTACAAAATAAAATGAATTGAATTGAATCTGAGGTCTGTCGCTTTTGTCTAAAGCAGCAGAAAAAAAACATTCACACAAATTCAGGAAAAATGTATTTACAGCAAAATAAAAACCACCACGGTTTGGAAAATTGTTCCCTCCACAATAAAACTCATTTTGTCAAAAACCATTCAAATTGCTTCAAAGTGCAGAGGGTGGTTTAAGAAGTGGATCCGGTGGGTTTAGACGTAAGCTTTGGAGCTGCCATCGTTTGAGGTCGGAGCCGCTCTGTAGATCTTCTGTCCTTCACGTGTAGATGAGAAGTTGTATGAAAACTGCCTGCAGGAAAAAAAGCTCTCATTTACAGAAAACCCAAACAGTCTTTGGACTGAGAGCTTTAGCATTGATTATCTGGGCTGTTAAATATTGAATTAATATATACCCGACCCATTGAATTACACTTCTTTAAAGAATCAGATTGGAAACACAAGTTAGACATTTCTAGGAATCTGTCAGTGAGCCCGAGGCCCAACGAGCCGCCTGCCTCCTCGTCAGGGACTTGACCCGTACCTTGAGGAGGTGGTGGTCGAGGACCTCCTGCAGGAGCAGCAGAGCAGAGAACCTCCCACTATGGCCAGACAGGAGGCCGACCAGCCCAGATAGAGACCGGTACCCAGCTCGAACCTGCAGGAAGTCACTCACACATCATTCACTCGAAATAAAGCAACTTAGATAAATACAAGCACCAGAGTGACACTTATTATAAATGAACCCAATTTAAACTGTTACACTATAACAACATCTGTGGAACAAAGATACAGAGCCCAAAAATATTTTCAATATCCGATTCAATTTCCCCTTTGAAACCTGACCCATATAAATCAAGTAAGTCATCAAAGTCATTTAAATTTACTGAATATCTGTGTGAAATGTATTTGGATAAAAATAGAATCTAATATTTCTCCACTGCCGCTTTGGAGTTTTAATTGGTTTCAGAGGACTTAGAATAATACATAATATTAAATGTAATCACAAGTAAAATACATCAATTTTCGCATCATTTCCCTGATGAAATACAAATAAATCCTCCTCAGTGATTCACAGCCGATTCCATTATTATTAATGAATTAAATATGAATTAACCACAGTTACAGTTGTTACATGATGCTGAAAACAGGCTGACCTGACTCCTCCATAGAGAGGGTTGTAGAAGTCCTGGATCACTCTGGAAGCGTACCAGGAGGTTGCAGTCAGAGTGAAGACACCTGAGGAGAAGACAGACTTTAGGACCTGACAAAACAAAGAACCTCGTGATGAAGTTCAAGGATTTCGTGATAAAGATGAAGAACCTCGTGATAAAGACAAAGAACCTCGTGATAAAGATGAAGAACCTTGTGATAAAGACGAAGATCCCCGTGATAAAGACAAAGAACCTTGTGATAAAGAACCTCGTGATAAAGATGAAGAACCTCGTGATAAAGATGAAGAACCTCGTGATAAAGACGAAGATCCCCGTGATAAAGACAAAGAACCTTGTGATAAAGAACCTCGTGATAAAGATGAAGAACCTTGTGATAAAGACAAAGAACTTCATAATAAGGATGGAGAACCTTGTAATGAAGAAGAATCTCATGATAAGGATGAAGAACCTCATGATAAAGACGAAGAACCTTGGGGTAAAGATGAAGAACGTTGTGATGAAGAAGAAGAATCTCCTGATAAAAGACAAAGAACCTTGTGATGAAGAAGAAGAACCGTGTGTTAAAGATGAAGAACCTCCTACCTGACAGGATGAAGAGGACTCCTCCGCTCAGGGCGATCTGGTCCTTCACGTTCTCCGAGGTTCTGCCGATCTTGATGCACTTGAGACCCAGGATGGAGACGACGATGGAAGCCAGGCCGACCAGCAGGGACAAGATCATGAGAGCTCTGCAGGCCTGCAGGTGAGCTGGAGACATTTCATCAAGTTAATGACGTGGAGATGTTTTTAAAAAGGAGATGTATTCATTTGTTTGTGTGTTTGTTTGTTTATTTATTTATAGATGTGTTTATGTATGGGTGAGGTCATCTGTTGATGGTTAATTCATTTATAGATGAGGATAATAATTACTGTACAATACTGTAATCCACGGCTTGTAATATACTAATGATACTTTGTAAGTCCGCCCCATCATAAAAGGGTTCACTGTACATTTATTAAGTGATGAATACAGTTTTTATTTTTACTCCTTTTACATAAAATCAAGCGTAAGATTAAGAATCATCAATGATAGAGAATAGGTTTATAGCTGCTACGCTAACAAGATGCATCATGGGATTTTCCTGAGCACAATGTTTTCTGAGCTTTTTATTTAATGTTAGTATTTAGATGTTTTATTCATAAGTAGTATTTGTTATTCTTGATGGTGGATTGTTTGATATGTTCATTGTTTTGTGAATCGTTTCTTTCTTTGCTAGTTGGGTTTTCGGACCAGCATGCAACTGGGCGGGCCTCTGGTTTCAAACGCATTCCTTCTGCGGCCCAGTGAACGAGGTGCATCATGGGAGTGGGCGTGTCCTGACTCACGCGGCAGGCCCAGCAGCGTCTTGAAGCGGCTGCACTGGACGGAGCCCAGCGACGTGGCGGCGCAGCTCATCCACAGACCTTCGTACTGCCACTGGCCGCTGCCCACCGTCCCCTGCTGGCTGCGCACCTTCCACACCTGAGAGGAGGTGCAGCTGGACTGCAGACACCAGGAGACGAGGCCCAGCAGCAGACCCGCCACCTGCAGCCCCGCCGCCATGCCGCGCGCACCTGGACGCACCTGGACGCACCGGCGTGGTGATCACGGCGGGTTCCTCAGGGCTCTGTTCTGGATGCAAGACGTTTGTGCTTTAAGGCGGAGGTCTTCAACATGGGGTCCGCGACCCCCAAGGGGTCCGCGAAGGTACTGCAGGGGGGTCGCGAAATTTTTGGTTGATAAGACAATTTCTTTCCCCACAAATGTAAATGTCTTAAGAATCAGAATTTTATTTATGGTCTTTAAATACACGTTAACATGAATCCAACATATCGAAGCGAGCGGATAAATCGACGGAGAAGACGTCATCTGTCAGCTTCCCTCAGCAGACCTCGTTGAAGACCTCTGATCTAAATGCTAACGAAGGTTTCACCGTTTATTTAGGAGCCACGAGCCAAACACGCAGTACGAGGCTGAGGACACAACCGCACGTTTACACGCGTGAACGTGTACAAACAGAACCAACACTTTCCCCCCCGGCTCCCCTCCAACGGGAAATATTCCCTCTATCGCCATTTCATATCAAGACTTCTTGGCCGGTATTCAGAGATGAATGAATGATTTGTTCATCATACGATTTACAATAAGTACTTGTGTGTTTATCATGACGTACTTCATGATAAACACACAAGTACTCGTTTGTATTCATAAAAGCATAATTACTGCCTCCGTCCTCCACCTTCAACCCAAAGATATTATTAGATCCATATCTATATTCTATGAGAGAAGTTCTTACCCTCTGAGGATGAAGTGAGGTTCTCTGGTTCTCCGTTGCTCTCCTCTGCAGTCGTGTGTCTCATGTGGTCTGGTTGTGGACCTGGTCTCTGGTCTGACCCCTTTGGGAGCGGATGGGGTCAATGACCCAGCGTCCAGGCTGATCACACACAGTTATTGATCCACCTCTGGCTGGTGGGACCTCCTTTCAGGATCCTTCATGTTCACGATATATAGCAGAGGAACCATCACGTGCTGAACGGACCTCTGAGGATTCAAACATTTGTTCCTTTATTTCACGCGAGTTCTGTTACCAGAACTACAGATAATTACTACGTCAGTAGTATGTTCCTCCTCTCTTCGTTCTACTGGGTTGAATTAGTATTCGTTTGATAGAGAACTACAGCTTCAATGAAGAAACTCTTGCGTTATATTTCATGAGTTCCTTTAAGGATTTCTTTTCTATAAACTAATTTAAACATATCTGAAAGATATGCTAATCACACATTCATTTATTTAACTTGTCTCCTAAATGCACTTTGTATGTTCTCTATTGAGGTCACTCAGCAGACTCTGCTCTGTGTGCGCTGCTGTTTGTGTGTTTGTGGACTTCAAACCGTTCAGTCAGCTGACTGAGGGGGCGGGGCTTAGATGGAAGACATCGGATCAGGACACAAACTATTAATATAAACAGGAACATGTTTTTTTTTTTTTTTATTAATTCAGAAATGAAAGTTTGAGGAGCGGATGGAAAATAAATGTCTCGCATGTTTTTACAGTTTTAATCAAAAGAAACATAAATATGCAGGAGGACACACGTGGCTGAAGGGACACGTCTCATGTTCCCTCGTACAATTAGAGCCTTAAATCTCTCGCTTACTTTCTGCACAGACGACATCCTCTTGCACTGTGCAGATGATTTGTTTCTAAATATCAAACAACGGGAACAAAACCAGTCAAACACAAACGGATCAGAATCCTTGTCGATGCTTTTGTAGAAACATGATCGCGGGTTACTGGACGTCCTGCGAACCGCCCTCTGTACATTTGATACATCTTTACACCTGAGTTTTTTCCCAGCAGCCCCGGCTGTTCGGCGTCCTACACGGCGCCTCCTCCGTCGGCTCCTCCCCCTCCAGAACCTCCGGTCCTCAGGTCGTGCCAAAGTTTCACGAACGGCTCCCGGTTCTTCCAGATCAACTCGTGGCCGAACAGGATGTACCAGCTGGGAGAGAGAGGAGAGGAACAGAGTGCATGATGGGAAGTTTAGCGTGTCACTGGAAGACGCTCAGAGCGCAGCACTGAGGCCCGGAGGTTCCTTCACTAGAACAGAGCAATGTTCTGTAAACACCCAACAGAACCAATATGAGCTTCAGGGGGCGGTTTTAGTCGTCCTTGATCTCTAGAAGCACCAGACTCCATCGATAAAAAGAGAGATTTAAGAGTAGAAGCGCCTCTACTGACACTCAGCGTTTGTTTTATTCTACAACCTTTAAGGGAGTAACGTCAACGGAGAATATATATATATATATATATATAATATATATATATAAATATATATATATAATATATAAATATATATAATATATATATATATATAAATATATATAATATATATATATATATAATATATATAGAATAATTAATAATATAAAATATAATATATATATTATATTTTATATATTATATATATATTAATTATATATAGTTCCTTTTATAAAAATGAACGTTTATGAAAATCAACTTCAGCAACATCCATTAAACCCCGAACATTTGAATCAAAATAAAAACATTTATCTGAATTTGTCGGAACGATTCACCAGCTTCCCTCCTCATACTTAAATCGTTTTTCCCGTTGCTGAGCAACGCGGTTAAATGACTCACACGCCGAACAGGGCTCCTCCCAGATGAGCGGCGTGGTCGAAGAACTTCCATCCCAGCACCACGCCGGCTGTATCCATGGCGATGATGGCCTTCAGAGCCTGGAGGAAGTAGAGATGGAGATCAATGATGTCAATGGGACAGGTGGAGCAGGTGGAGCAGGTGGAGCGGGCGGAGCGGCGCTCACGTTGGCGGCGGTGAAGGTGAACATGGGGAGGAAGATGATGGCCAGTTTGGCTTCTGGCATCTTGGTGCAGACGGCAGCCAGGACGGTCATGATGGCTCCGGACTGAGGAGACACACAGAGACCAGGTGGGGGTCCGGGTCAGAACCACGACAAACCCTCTCAGCGCCTCCGGGAGGAGGGAACATATTACATACATATTTTAGGGACATTGGTTGGATTTTCAGTTTAATTTAGAACTCTTTGGGACAATATTCATGTAGCTTCAGAATTTTCACTCATATTTTTAAAGGATTTGAAGATTAGAACTTTTTGGTTGATTCTTTTTACAGAATTAATATATATTTCATATATAATATCCAACTTTTTATAAACTACAGCTGCTAAACCCGCTGTGGGGGTGGCAGTGGGGGTCTAGATGGACCAGGGAGGCAGATGCTGGCTCTGGGGACCTCTCTGGGGGGGAAGGAGGCGGAGCTTGTGTGGGAGGCGGAGCGTTGTCAGTTGGATCTGGTGGGGCTTCCCTCTTCCCACCGCCTTCGGGAGGTCGGGGGGGGGACGGTTGTCTGTGCGTTTGCACCAAACAGCAGCTCAGAGTATTCGGCCTTTTTGGAGACCCTGAATGGAGTCCTGCATGGGGCTCCAGTAGGGGACTCCATGGTCCTACTGGCAGACTTCAATGCGCATGTGGGTGACGATGGAGATCACTGGAGAGGCGTGATTGGGAGGAACGGCCTCACTGATCTGAACACGAGCGGCTGTTTGTTACTGGACTTCTGTGTCACTGATCCATAACAAACACCGTGTTGGAACTTAAGGAGGTTCATAAGTGTACGTGGTACCAGAGCACCTGAGGCCAAAGGTCAATGATCCATTCTGCAACCGCATCGTCTGATCTGAGGCCACATGTTCTGGACACTCGGGTGAAGAGGGGCACAGCTGGGTCAGACCCGGTAAACCCAAGCGTGTGGTGAGGGTGAACTGGGAACGTCTGGACGAGGCCCCGGTCCAAAGGTTCAACTCACACCTCCGGCGGAGCTTCTCTCACATTCCTGTGGAGGTAGGGGGCATTCAACCAGAGTGGTGTATGTGCGCCCCCTTATGGAGGTGTTCCAGACACGGCCAGCTGGGAAGAGGCCCGGGGAAGACCAGGACCAGGAGGCGAGGTTATATCTCTGCACTGGCCTGGGACCCCCAGCCAGACCTGCTAGATGTGGCCCGGGACGTTTGGGGTCCCCTGCTGGAGCTGTTGCCCCCACGACCCGACCCCGGATGGACGCTAAACAGACACTCAGGTTTGAAATAAAACAGTCTTTACTTTGTTACAATCCACGTTATTGATTATTATTATTGATCAGTTGTCTCGTTGTTACTTACGGCTCCCAGAGACGGGCCGAAGCGCCCGGTGGCCGTCTTACACGCGTAACTGAAGAACGTAGAAACAACACCTGAAAAAGACATCGACAACAGTTTGAATCAGTCCAGCGTTATATGACATATACACGTCCATCAGGTCTCACCTGCAGACAGGTAGACGGCCATGAACTGCTCTCTGCCCAGCATGGACACGGCGCTGGACGAGAAGCTCCACAGGACGTACATGTTGGCAGCCAAGTGGAAGAAAGAGAAGTGGCTGAAGGTGGAGAGGAGCATCGGAGAGCACCGAGTCTCTGCAGGGACACCAGTAAACAACAGTCACAAACAAGCCTCTCCAAGAGGTAAACAACAGCCACAAACAAGCCTCTGTAAGAGGTAAACAACAGCCACAAACAAGCCTCTCCAAGAGGTAAACAACAGCCACAAACAAGCATCTGTAAGAGGTAAACAACAGCCACAAACAAGCATCTGTAAGAGGTAAACAACAGCCACAAACAAGCCTCTGTAAGAGGTAAACAACAGCCACAAACAAACAACAGTTCCAGACTTTAATAATCTGTATCACCATTCACATATTTGCTGTTTCTCGTACCATTAACAGCCCCCCCTGAAAAAATGTGCAATTAAAAATATATATATATATATTTTCTAAAAGAATGATATATGTTTCTGTTGTTGAAAGAATCGGGGCCACTGGAGTGACTCCCCCGGTCAGCCGAACCCACTGCCCCCCCCCCGAGGTGAAAGCTGGGGAAACTCTTGGACGAGGGTCCTCAGAGAGGTGTGCTGGGACTCACTGGAGGCCGGGTTGGAGGTGAAGTATTTCATCATGGAGCGCTGCAGGGACGGAACCCTCCAGCAGCAGAACACGATGGCATTCGCTGCAATGATCCCTGGGAAACAAGACCAGCAGCGGTATCATCATAACCTTCAGCAGACTGAAGCGATTTGTCCGGACGTCGTCTCACCTGTGACCGTCCTCTGACCCTCACTCAAGCTGTTCCACCATTGGTTGACCTGAAACACAACTGGCCAATCAGGACCGAGAGCGGTGATCTGAGCCGGAACGAGTTCATCAGACTAAAACCTTCAGCTGGTCAAAGACGGACAGCAGACAACATCTACCTCATGCACACGCCCCCCGCCCCCCGCCTCCCTCCCTCTCGTGCCCCCCACCCCCCCGTCATGCCGCCCCCTCACCTCTTTGCGGACATCCCCTCGCTTCTGAGGCCTGAGCTTCTCCAGCCAGTCGGCCCTGACCTCGTTGAAGTAGCTCTGGACTCGGGACTTGAGCGACTCGTACTGCCAGACGGCTGCCGAGCCGAAGCAGCAGCCTGTGAACTAACACGGGGTCAGCCGCTGTCCGATGATGACGTCACCGATGACATCACTTCCGAGGGACAACAACTTACCCCCACGGTGAAGACCAGCGGTCGGACGAGCCGGCCGAAGGCCCGGTGGGATCTCAGCGGAGCGCGGTGCTCCACTTGGGGAGCGGGGGTCCGGCGTTGGGGCGCGACCTCCGAGGCCTCGGCGTGGGGGGGCGCGAGCTCCTCCTCCGCCTTCTTGGATTCTGGTTTCTTGGAAACTTTCCTGAAGCCACATCTCTGCTGGATGCCGTGAGACCACCTGGTTGGTATTTACAGGGTAAAAACACGTAAAATAGACAGTACGTAATAACAGTACCAACAGCTATATTCTGTGTATTTGAAAAGAAACGATTAAAGTCTGTTGGCAAATTTAAGCTAGAAGGTACAAGGGTGTTGTTGGCAAACCCTTGTACTGTTATAACGTCACATTATTGACGATAAAGTATCTCGTTGCTTTTATAACACGGTTACCAGCGACACTATAAATAGTAAATAAATATCTGCTTCCATCACACGTTGTGTGTCGCAGTTCAGGAGCCTAGAAAAAGTAACGTTAGTCCCTTTAGGTTCGGTGTTCGTCTGGCGTCACAAGTTGATGATCAGTTATTTGTGTTGTTGTCTGAAAACATGTGTACAGCACACCACGTGACTCCTTCTCAACCAACCAGGACGCTGGATTTCATCTACCCGTATTATAAAAACGTAGCCAAAGAAAACAGCTCAGTTAGCTACCCAGCTAACATTAGCCGGGTAAACAACTAGCATTGGAGAGCTACATCCCCGATAGTGAACTGCCCTTGAGCGCTAACGGAGCTAACGGGGCTAACGTTAGCTCTAAAAAGCTGTTGGCCGGAGCCGACCGTCCTCCTCCGGATGATGTGACCGACCTGCCTCCTCTCGCGGAGCTCCGTAGAACATCTTCCCCGCTGAGTCTGAGCAGAGCCGCGCAGCTCCTCCACGCCATACTGGAGCCCGGTGACCCGGGTCCGCCGACCCCGGCATGTCGTTCACTACCGGGTCACCGCGTCGCCTCCGGAGGCGCGAACGGAAGAAGAACAGCGACACTTGGAGGACCGAGATGAACACTGCACACCGGGATTGATTAAAACCTTCGGGTGGCGTTTACGTCAAAAACATATAACCGCTTCCGCCCATGACTTTCAAAATAAAGTCGAGTCAAAAAATACATTTAAATTACGTTTTTCAAAATTCCTATTTATTGTATATCAAACTTTTAAATTTTTCACTCAATTTTCTATTTGTTATTGTCACTTTTCTTTGTTGATTTAAAACAAATATACAAACAGGTTTTTAGTTTAGGCTTATTTCATTAAAAACATATGTTTTTTATATTTTCAGGATGATTTTTAACATGTAAAATACATTTAAATTAATTTTCTTCCCCCAAAAATGATGTAGAATATTTTTTGTCTAATATGTAATTCTCAATAAACTGCAAACCTTTGCACAAAATAAAAACTGAAAAATAAAGTTGATACAAGTGAAAATAATGCTTCAAATGTTAGTCAGAAGTTTCAGTTACAAATGTTTATTTATATGGAGGAAACACATAAGATGTTACTGACCATTTAGTTCAGGGCTGTTGTATTACATGACGCTGCATTAGCTTTAGAATGGGTTCATAAGTAAGGGAAGGTTGGATACAATAACAACAATAAACAGTACATATTTCACTGAACGGGGCTACATTCCAAATACACACCTACTGGACCTTGAGTCTGAAATGAAAGTTGATGATGATGTTATCTCTACTGTCTCCTTGTTACTCAAACACCAAGAGGCCGACAGTTAATTGTACAAACATAACTACAAGTTAATTAAAAATGTACCTGAACCTCATCTGCGTCTACATTAATAGTGATCAACCTCATAGTATTTTCTGTATGTAGTATAGTGATCAATGAGGCTACAGTTCGATAGGTAAACTCTTATATCTTCAAACAATGAAATGAATAGAAACCATTTCAAGCATGTCAGCAGGCAGCTGACCACACATGAAATATCGTATAGAGAAATATACAATAATTCATATGTGGAAAATGTTCATTTATTGTTGTTACAATTCAGTCCCTTTGGAGCTGAAGTCCTGCTGCCAGTTTAGAGTCCCGATGCCGGTCTCCTCATGTCCTTTAATCAAAAATAGTTTTTTTTAATGCACAAGCCTCAGACACGACGATACAGACAAGACGTTTAAGTTCAATTTAAACATGAAGTTAAGAATCTAAACTCTGCCCTCAAACAAACGTGACATAACCGGTGAACCAACATCAGTCTCTACCAGCAGAGCATTTCTCCCCAGGACAGGCTGCTCTCTGCGGGCTGAGAGGAGCTGACCGCCCGATGTGGAGGTCTGATGGTCCCGTTAACTACACCTCACATCTCCAACATCCTGAGGGCTCCTGCACGAAACCAGGATAAGGGATTAAGTCGGGATATTCACGTTATCCTGGATGAATTTAGCTCTGACTTGCTTGCACGAAAGCAGGTTGAATTAAACCAGGTAACCATGGCGATGTATTCTTTGCAGCTGGCCTGCTACATAAAAATATGCTGCGCGCGTCTTCTCCATCTGTGCATCAGTAGATGTGTGATGGACACCTTCTACTTAAAGCCGTGAACGTGCACTGATCCAGCTGTGTGCATCTGGATGGACTAAGCTCCTCCTCCTCATCCCGTGCAACCGATTAAGATCAAACTAAGTCAAGCTGAACCTTTTCACTTAAACTGGATTTCTTTATTCTATTCTGTGTTCTTCTGGAGCTCATTGAACAGGCTCAATGTTGACAAACCGACCACACAAATGTTGATTAAACAACAGAACAAAGTTCTAACCTGAAAAAATCCTAAAATTACAATCCGTGACTTAAATATAAAGTTAGTAATATTGATTAGCTTCAACTTACAGTTGTGTTTATTTTCCTCTATCGTTATTGCCCGTTGCTGAGGTGAAATGCATTCTGGGATATTTGGCAGACGACGCGTGCCCGGTCAAATGGGCGGGGCGAGTCACATCCGGGTATTATGACCGTTCTCGGCGGGACGCAGACTTTAGAATTGGAACAGTAGTCGGGCAGTGAATGATGAGTCCACGAGACGAAGACGTCAGTCAGCAGGAGAGTCGCGCGTCCTGCGTTAGAACGGTTCTCTAACAGCACAATGTCTTATGTCGTGTGAATTGTTGTACATCTTTTACGTTGTTCATTCTGTACGTCCTCCTCTGTCTCTCTAAAGCAGAACATAACCCCTCGTCACTCTAATCAATCAGATTATCGTTCTTATTCATAATCAGACATTTGATCAATTGAAGCAGTGAAACATGGAACATCCAGAAGTTTATTAAGCGACAAAACAGGATGAGAGACAGTGTGTGAGACAGAGTGTGTGAGACAGAGTGTGTGAGACAGAGTCTGTGAGACAGAGTCTGCGAGACAGAGTTCAAGTTTTTGGTCAAGTTTTGTGTTGCTTTGGTGATTTTGCCAAATTGGCTTCGGGAACCGAAAAGTCTCCTGGTCCTGGTTCTGGTCCTGGTTCTGGTTCTGGTTCTGGTTCTGGTCCTGGTCCTGGTCCTGGTGCATCCGGTTTCCACTCAGAGTAACAGATGTTTTTACACTCAAACCGAAGAACATTTTTAAGGAGAGAAACTCTCAAACTGAATCTGACCTTAAAGAAAATGGGATCAAAAACATACTTCAAGGCTTAATGTCAACTAGATTCACAGCTTCCCCCCTGAAAGGGCACCGACGCCCGGGTGTCCAACGCCACTAACCAATCAGTTGGTCCATCACATTATTTTCATAGTAATAATAATAATAATAATATGAGGTTTTTTAGTATGACCTTTATCGATTGGTTGGTTGGTGGCGTGACAGTTAACAGGACAGTCTCTTATCAGAGAGACAAAGCAAAAAGTCTCTTCCTCTCTGTCCTGTTTGACTCTGCAAACACTGCAGGAAGTGAAGGAGGGAGGAGGTAGTGGAGGAGGAGAAGGAGGAGGTGGAAGAATAGGAGGCGAGGTGAAGATGAGGAGGAGGAAGAAGAAAAGGGCAGGAAGAAGTAGAGGAGGAGGAGGAGTTGGTGGAGCAGGCGTAGGTGGGAGAAGAGTGACAGTGTTGAGTAAAGAGGTGGAGAAGGACGAGGTGGAGGAGGTGAAGGAAAAGGGGGTGGTGCTCCTCCGCCTTACTTCCTCATGCAGACGCTGCACCTCCCTATGCTCTCCCTCTGCTGCCAGCTGTTCGTCAGGGTGGTGGAGGAGCCCTGCTCATGGGCCGGGGCGGTGGCCTCCACCCTGGTCAGCCAGAAGCTGTAGATGTTGGCGAAGTAGTGGCAGGTTCCTCGAGGGCCCTGACACTCCACGAAGGGCTGGGCCCGGAAGTCCGTCAGGCAGCTTCCTGATGATGTCAGAGACTGACCGCCGCCCTCGTCGCCGGCTCCCGTGTGCTGCAACGCACCCCGATCAGATAAGAGACGAGAACCCGTTTCCCAGTGACGGTTAAATGACACACATCTTGGTAGACTACAGTGTCTTCCCCAGGTTTACTACTTCATGGGGGGAGGGGTCGAACCTTTTCCGGGGTGTGGGGGGGCACGCCTGTTATAATGGTGGGAAACACTGAACTGGCAGCAGTCGGTTATCACATTGGCCAAATAACCCATTTTTTTAGGCTTTGTTTCCCTTTGTGGCAAACCCACAGCCATGAAGATACTCATTTAACGTGACATGGAATCTGCATGTCGCTAAATACCCAACTGAGATCGGCTTGTGCTGTTCTGAAAAGGGATCCTACCACGGACCACCGGAGGAACCGACCACCCAACCTGCCGTTCTGACAAAGGAACCACTTTTCGCACCCGGCGTCATCTGCAGGTGCATCGCAGAGGGAACCAATAGCGTGTCTGGATGATATATGTTTATACTTCTCATCCAACCATAATCAAATGGAGTCTACCCGGATGGCATGGTTTATCTGGACAGGTTGCGTGTGTGTGTTTGAACGACGAAAAGCCGGAATGAAAAGAAGCCAAAATGAAATAAGACTACAAGGCTATTTTTAAACTCTGGAGTAGGGGTAGAAGTAAAAAGTCGTCTGAAAAATAAATACTCCAGTAAAGTATAGATACACCAAAATTCTACTTAAGTAAGGTACTTGACACCTCTGGTCATTGTAATCATCATCGTCGTCAGGTGTTAGACAAGAGTTATCAAATACTACGAAGCGGTATTAATGATTACAGAAAATTCTGCAGTAATATAAGTAGTACAAGAGTGATAGAAGTAATTGTAGTAGAAGTAATATAACAGTAGTTGTAGTAGAATACTCAGTAGCAGCATCAGCACCCGTAGTACTACTGGCACTGCTGTATTATAGTAGTATTTGTACCCACCATTAGGAAAGAGTATCCGGTCCACAGGCTCCTCCAGTCGGGGGGGCAGTCTGGCTGGTTTGCGGTCTGGCTGTGCAGAGTGACGGGTGAGGAGGGGGCTTCGCACACTATACAGCGGCTGATGTGCTCCTTGATGGAGGCTCCGCCCACAGGCAGGCTGGGGATGGCCGCCGTTGTGGACAGCCAATAGGATTTGTCGTTGCGACTAGCATAGGAGCAGGTTCCCATGTTGCAGGAGGAGAACGGCATGGTGGAGAAGACCCGCATGCAAGAACCCGCCTGACCTGGGAACAGGTAACACATGGAATAGATTTAATGTGTGTATATATATACATACATGTAAATATATATGTATTTACATACCCAGGTCTTGAGTGTGAGCTTTCTCCTGACCTTCCAGGTACAGCAGACTGTATCCGACCCACAGAACCCTCATGTCTACTGGACAGGATGGAATTGCATTTGATTGGCTGTGCAACACCAGCAAGAAGCCCGAGTTCAGGTTCTTCATGGATCCAGGAGGCCCACGGTCCCCCATTGGTCCAGAATAACCTGAGACACAGAGACCACAGAATGTAACACCAACAAGTCCACAAGGACTGTGACTCAAATACAGAGAAGTTGACGGGACAGGGTCTCACCTTTGGCTCCCGTGACTCCATTTTCCCCTGGCCGGCCCGGCTCTCCTCGGCCTCCATCTAGACCCGGGACCCCTTCGACACCTATCGGTCCCTCAGACCCAAAATCCCCCTTCCTACCTGAAATGCATCGTCAACAACCATCATGATCAGCAGCAAAGAGGAGGAACCCGATGGTTGAGGTTTCACATCAGAAGATACTTTAGGACTTTTTGGTTGGTCTCTCCTTAAATTAATCTGAAGAGGTTCTGGATTTGGTTTTATTGGGTCCACTTTGTTGGAGCACCAACCTTTGGGTCCGATATGGCCGAACACTCCCTCGATGCCAATATCTCCGTCTGGGCCAGGGGGGCCGGGGTTCCCCGGCAGACCTGGCGGCGCTGGGGAATGAGGGAGGCAGGACAAGACCCGTCCCGGCTCCCCCTTTGGACCCGTCAGGCCGGTGGAACCCTTTGGTCCAGTAGTTCCACTAGGACCAGTGCAGCCTTTAAGACCCCGATTCCCAGACACTCCCATCAGACCGGTGGACCCCCGTGTACCTGAGGACCCATAGATGTAAGACTATAAGACAGTTCATCATAGGACTTTACGAGTAAAGGTTTATTGGTTACTCAGTTCTAAAGTTCTGATATCCTCTCTTCCAGGTTTACAGATAAACACTTTGAGCATTATTAGCTGTTGAGAGCTGGGTGGAGACAAAACATTTTTTCTGGGTATTGTATTTATCACCTTCAAAGATGGAAAGAAGAAACAGTCTGACCTTTCTCTCCTGGACCTCCGGGCTGTCCCGGCAGTCCTCTGGGCCCCTGAGGTCCCTGTGGGCCTCCAGGCCCCTCGCATCCTGGGTTCCCGTTGTCCCCGACGTCACCAGATAGCGGAGTGTTCGGCCCTGCGTCCCCAACTTCACCGGCACACCCTGGAAGACCAAACAAATGTTGGAGGTCGTCAAAAGGGATTTATCTATTGAAGTTGAAGCGTCACCATAACGTGGTTGAGGAGTGGCTCAGTGATCCTATGAGCGATGTTGTCCAGGGGATCAGCCCAGGGTAGGGTTTGCCCTGGCAAACAGGTGTCAATGGAGGGACCCCAGTTGGAGCAGTTTAACACCCTGAACTTGCAATGGAAAAAATTTATGTGGAGGCAACGGTGGCGTATGGAGGAGAGTGGGTGCGGTGGGAAACCGCAGGGTTGGCGGTTCGAACCCTGGCTGCTCCATGTCCCATGTCAAATTGTCCCTGAGCAAGACATCCAACCCCTAACTGTTCCCCCGGCACATATAAAACCTTGGGTCAAAAATGTATTGTAAGTCGCTTTGGATAAAAGTGTCAGGTAAATGAAATTTAATGTAATGTATGTTATCCTTCAAAATGTTTCATTGAACGTGCTGGGATCGGGCGGCCAAGAAAAATAATTGAGCTGGAGTGTCTCACAGTGATAAGATGACAGTCTCCTGTCTATAGAGACACAACAAGATGGTTTGGAGGCCACCTGTAGGTATAAGAACTACTAGTCAACTGAGCAGGAAGCCGTTGTGACCTTTCTTTCCTTGCAAGGAAATAAACAGAGAAAGACATATTTGATTCAGAGCCTTCATTCTTATGTACCAATTGTCTGTGCAAAATCTTACATCACAATCTTTACGGCCCTCAGGAAGGGAACTTGCCGGAGAGCATCTGGTGGCCACGCCTTTGCCTATTGGGCCCGATCAGATTCAGCCCAAAGGAAAAATGTGGGGCAGCCATCCTGTGGACTCACTACTTGCAGGGTTAAGCATCAGGGTCGGGTCCTATGTGGCTTGGGCGGCGGGCAGGGGTCCTGGTCTAGGTGGCAGCTTAGACAAGCTCTTAAGGGGCATGTTAAGGGGCACCTCGCTAGCGAGGAAAGACCCGGAGCTGGGGCAGTAGGGGGAGCCGTACCAGCTAGGTATAGTATGCACAGTACTGGCTCTGGAACCAAACTCCTGGAGAAGTGTTGGAGTTTGTTCTTTTCTGGAGTTGCACGGATCTCTGCCTGTCTGACGGACATCTCTCAGTTGATGTCCGCTCACCATTTGAAAATCAACCCCAACAAGTCTGAACTACTTCTCTTTCTGGGAAAAGATTCTCTGACCCAGAACTTGACGGTTAACTTTGGCAACTCCGTGCTAACGTCCACTTTGACTGCTAGGAACCTGACCACGGATAAGCGGAGGAAAATGGATGGACGGATGGATGGATGTAAACCCAGAAGTTAAAGTCTTACCTGTCTCTCCGTCTTTTCCAGTAGGACCAGGATCTCCACGAGGCCCCGGGATCAGAACTTTGCAGTCCGGTCCAGGTTTACCCGGAGGTCCTAAATTCCCAGGTGGTCCTGCAACAGGTTGAAGACCCATCAGTCAAACCGCCATATACCAACCCCTTGTGAGAAATCCCACTACAGACCTGTGGGTCCTGGGGGGCCTTTTGGTCCTGGTGGGCCGGGTGGGGATGAACCACCGTATCCCGGTGGACCAGGAGGACCTTTTTCCCCCGGAAGACCAATAAAACCAGGAGGCCCCGGTTCACCCAAACCTGAACGAACAGATGGATGTTACTATTGCAATAACAATGACAAAACAAAAGCCTCAGAAAGTTTCAGACAGACAGGATTCTTAAACCTTTATTGATTCTTAAGATTGGCTGTAAAAAACCCTTAAAAAAGCACAGACATGGAAGGATGAATAGATTATTGAGATTATTATTGGTCAGTAATAAGAGACAGCAAAATAACCCTGATAGTTTCAATAGTTTTCAGCCCTGTTCTGCCTCTCAATGAAGTCAATAAACTCAAAAAAGTTTTGTCCAAATCTGCTCCCCCCTCAACAATCAAGGACTTTGAGTTCGGAAGGGTCTGTCTCCTTGTGAACGTTACGGATAATGAAGCAGACACGTCCACAGTGAGACCAAAACTTTGAAACCCAAAAGTTCTGGTGCGTTTGGGCCAATTGAACCTAGTGGCTATGCACTCCTGTTTCCTGTTTCCCAGCAGCTATTGCGTCTTTTACTCACAACACAGATATTCACATTTCAAGCCTGAAGCTTGTGATCTATTGTCAGAACCATCAGTTTATTTCAATTTGTCACATGACACTTGCACACAAGGAGAGAAGGAGCCTTTGTTTCAATATTGAATTGTATCAAATACTTGTACCTCTGATCCCCATGTCCCCCTTGACTCCTTTCAGTCCGTCTAGTCCGTGGAGGCCGAGCGGTCCGGGAGGACCTGACGCAAAAAAAAACCTGTGTAAATGTCTTTTGACAAAATCAAACTCATGTGCTCTGAGATATGTGAGTAGATAAATTAAACAACAAACTATCATAAAAAAGTGTGAAAATCCCATTTTTGTAAAATTATGTGGAGCTCTTATTTTGAAAGACATCTTTAGCTAGGAAGAAGAGGAAGGGTCACCAGACAGAGTTATCTACTGATTGCACAAAAGCAGAATAAAGAAATCCAGTTTAAGTGAAAAGGTTCAGCTTGACTTAGTTTGATCTTAATCGGTTGCACGGGATGAGGAGGAGGAGCTTAGTCCATCCAGATGCACACAGCTGGATCAGTGCACGTTCACGCTTAAGTAGACCACGGTGTCCATCACACATCTACTGATGCACAGATGGAGAAGACGCGCGCAGCATATTTTTAACCCGCTGAGCAGCAACTAATTATGGAAACTTCTGAGGAGGTGAAGCCTCTAATATGCAAAAAGGGAAAAACGCAGCTGTAATTAAACAGAGAAAAGCCTGTTAGACAATCGCTGACCGACGGAATGACGAAGGGTCTAAAAATATCTACTTACAGGAAAGTTGTAGACGGTTTTAATATGCTTGTTTTATGTGTCGGTTTTATTGCTGTATTTGTGTTTATGTGCTAATGAGCCTACCATGTAAAGCACTATATAAATAAAATGTATAATTATTTAGCATACTTTGTCTTAAAAGTGAGCAGAGGGAATTAATCTTCCTCTGGAAATTTACCCTAAAGACTAATTTCAAACCCTTATTCACAATGAGAGAATAAGTTTTACATTTACAAATCTCTGTAAACTGTGTCTAATTCTAAATATATTTCTACAATTAATGTCCATACAGAATGAACAAGACTAGACAAAAAAGATATTGGCAACAGGCTGATAAGTGCCTTAACAGTTTGCAAATGGTGTATTAGTGACTTACAAGACGCCTGCTCACATATTTTATCTAAAGACGAAGGCTCATTTGGGGGGGGGGGGCACCAGGCTTCACCCCAGCTGAGGAATTGGTCCTTGTTTTAAACCAAGGCAGCCTGTGATGGGGGGATTCAGGGTGGGACAGATACTGACTGTGTCCCACCTGCAGAAAATCCTGGAAATCCTCTTTGATGTAACACATTCTTCTGTGCAGGGAAGGTAATAAAGATGTGAGCCAAGGACTTCAGTGCCAAACACACACACTGACAGTACCACAAATAGTGCCTTTATTTACAGTTTCGGCATATAAAAACATGCCGTTTGCAAAAAAGCGCAGTGCCATACAGACATCTGTGGGATGGTGAGATCATGGATTCACGCTCTGCGTTGCTGAATTTTGGGACCCAGCAGTCTGCACAAATAATGGATTCCATTTCCAGTAAATCTATACCTCTCATGCAGGTAATTAATTCAAAGCTAAATCCATCCAGGATAACGTGAATATCCCGACTTAATCCCTTATTCGTGCAATAGCCCTCAAGTCTCAATGGGATCCGGCTTAATGTGTCAATGATGTAACATGTGTCACATCACAGCCACTACAGGTTGCGGTTCTGACCTGGGAGACCATGGAAGCCTGGAGGTCCCGGAGGACCATCAGCACCGGCTTTACCAGGTAGACCTGGAAAACCTAAACGACCTCTGGGACCAGTGGGACCGACCACACCTGGAATAATGCAGACAGACAAAGAATAAGACAGACAGTCCTCATTTTGCTTAGTGGTGGACGTGAAGTCATGTGACTTCAATTGAGTTCTTTTATAGCCTAACCGTGAGGTCATGTGACTGTAGCAAGGTTATTATAACTAACAAAAAAACGAAAACGAGGTGTGATTTTTTTTTCGGCAACTGAAATAAAAATAAAAACGAGCCTTTATAAAAAAACGATAACTAACTCAAACTGTATTGTGTCTTTACAAAACTAACTAAAATAAAATAGAATTATAGAGAAAATGTCTTTAGTTTTCGTCTTTGTCAATGCTATAGAACAGCGCTTCCCAAACTCGAGCAAAAGTCCGTCTCCGCGAGGTATTTGCTCGCTTGCGAAACGTGAGCTTCGTTGCTCGCGAGGAGAAACTCTGCTCGCGCTCCACCTTAAACCAAGGCAGGTCTCCACCTTACCGTCTCCACGGTAAGGTGGAGACGGTGCGTTCAGGGTCCGATCGATGCCGCGAGGTGCGTCCGCTCTCGCCGCCCCCCTCGCCGTCCACACCTTAAATCTTCGGCTGCTTTTAGAATAACTTATTTCCCCGTTTAGATGGTTCAGCGTCTGTAGAGAAAAGGGCGCCGTCTCTCGCTCTCTAATCTCATGAAGTGCTCGGCGAGAACGACAGCTTCGTTTCTCCGACGCGCCCTGAAAGCAGCTCCGTATCTCACTCAGCATCTCGCCGTCGTAGACGAGCTTCGGCGTGTTTGGCAGAGTGAACAACCAGTACGGATCCACCGATTAACCAATTGATCCGTGTATATAAGGCGCTCCGGATTATAAGGCACTGTCGTTTTGTGAGGAAGTTAAAGCCTTTTAAATGCGCCTTGGAGTGCGGACAACGCGGTATATTGACGTTAATACCACAAGAGGGCGCCGCGTTTGTTGAACAACGACAGGCGGACAAGAGCAGCCGTTTGGAGCGAGAGCCTTATTGTTTTATTAATCTGTCCGTTTAAATTGTTTGTGCTTCATCAATTAATGTTCCACATACCTAATGTGCCGCATCATAAATATTTTTATATTAATTTCAAACTTTTAAAAATGAAAAATGAAAAAACTTTATTTATTTATTGTAAATGACCTCTCGGTCCACACTTTGGGAATCGCTGCTCTAGAGTTTTTATTGGGTTTTAGATTTTTTTCAGATTGAGCTCCCTGAGACTCCCGGCTCCCAAGCAATGTCCTGTGTGGCTCATTAATGGGTTTAGTACATGCTGTTCACGTGTGTCTTTAGTCTATTGACTGTTGCATCTTCTGACTGTTTACATATTTGTACCCATATCGACATTTTATGTTCTGTTGTTGATATTTTTGTGTCCAGTGGAATTTTTCTGGTTAATGACACAAACACACTGACTGACACATATTCCATAGTTGTCTCTTGTGGATGGCTGTTCATCTGTCCTAAATACATTTTTTAAATGGTATGTTGTGTTGAGTTTGTATTACTTATTATAGCTTGTATCTACAATTCATTTTGAGCATTTCGTTTTGCAAGCAAAAAATGAAGCTTCCCTGATTGCCCCCCCCCACCTAATACTGAAACTAATAAAAACTAAAAATATAAAAATATAAAACTATAAACTAAAACTAAGCATTTTCAAAAAATAAAAACTAAACTAGCAAACCCGCTTTAAAAACTAATTAAAACTAAACTGAAATTGAAAACAAAAAGTCAAAACTAAATAAAAATAAAAACTAGTGAAAAATTCAAAACTATAATAACCTTGGACTGTAGTGGAGAAGTTTTGTACCTGTTGGGCCCAGTTGCCCTTGATCTCCTGGATCTCCTTTGCATCCTCTCAGCCCCGGAGACCCAATGAAACCAACTCTACCTGGTTCTCCTGGAGGTCCAGGAGGTCCTGAGAGAGACAAACAGCATCTAAAACGCACATGCTGGTTTCTCCCAGAATGTCAATCAACAAACAAGTTCCTCTAACTTCAACAGATTTCATATTAATAGTTTTTGAAACATTAAAACCAAAGTGTTGTTAATTATCTTTATTTTCCCAGTCACTGCAGCTGAACCAAAACCAGATAATCACCTAAGGACCCGAAGTCTCCAGGAGGCCCTTTGTCTCCAGGTGGACCAATACCACTGATGGAGTCTCCTTTATCACCTGAAAGGTAAATAAAAAAATGCAATAAGTAGGAAAAATAAAGTAAACCCGACTGGTGAAAAGAAACCCGTTTGGTGTGGGGTTAGTAGTAAAGTAAAATTAAAGGGAAGTAAAGTAATGGAAAATTAAGTTGTTAAGTAGAGCAAAGATACGCAAAGGAATTAAAGTAAAGTAATACACAATAAACTAAAGTAAAGAAAAGGTAAAGTAAGAGTCCGTGCTCGGTGGATACCTTTAGGTCCAGCACATCCTGGGTGACCGGATGCTCCTAATTTCCCTGGACATCCCAGGTCACCCTGCAACAGAAATACAAGATATTTCTGAATACAAACACTAGCAAACAGGTTTGGGTTCTTTGGATCTCATCTTTAAACCTCGTCCTCGGGTTCTCTTACCGGATCTCCGGTTCCTCCTGGGAAGCCGATGAATCCAGGTGGTCCATTGCGTCCGGGTGATCCTGGAGGTCCTGGTGGCCCGAACGGACCTTCGGGTCCTGGGAGTCCTGCGATGCCCATGGGTCCGTTGATGCCCCGATAACCTGGCTTACCAGCAGCTCCTTGCACACCTTTACTTCCTGCAGAGAGTGAATGTAATGTAAAATTCACGATCTGGTCATGTAACCTCATCACAGACACGCACAACATCTTGGTAAAATCCCAGCTGTCAGCAATTCAATTTGGCCACAGTTCTGCTGGTATTGTTGTTATCGTTGGCTTCTGTGAGCCAAACAAACATTCGTGTAAACTCTGTAGTGACCACTAGGGGGCAACTCCTCTGGTTCCATAGAAGTCTATGAGAAGATGACACTTCTCTCTTGATTTATTCCCTCAGTAAACATTTAAAACATTGAATTTATGGTTTCCATCTAGCTTCAAGTCTTCTTCAATACAGCATGATATCAATTTAGTAAATTAGGGTCCATTTCGAGTCAAACAGACCATAAGTGGGGGGAGCTACACACTGATTCACAGGTCCCTTACAGACCATAACGCAGGGGGTGCTTTAGGGCGGGCTAATGGATAATTGTTAGCATATGGCATCTCAACTTCCTTCTCAGTCCTAATATGGTCACTTCCTGTTCACTGGTTGAAAACTTGACTGCAGCCTCTGACCTCTGATCTGGAAACAATGTGACTCTACCATGTCCTGTGTGACATCACACCCTGACAACAGCCTCTACGGTAACAGCTCTGACCTCGTGCTCCAGGAAAACCGTTGATGCCAGGCGTTCCTTGTTTTCCTCTCCTTTCCTTGATTGGGACCACCTCGGTCTCTCCCGGAGGCCCCGGGACCCCTTTAAAACCTGTGGGACACACACACACACACATAGGGCAGTGTTACGGGTGGTCTCTCTCTCTCTCTAACAGGCAGTTATTCTATATGTTTACACTAGTGGTTTATCACAGTACAGTAGCATAACTATAGTGGTACAATAATGATTTTGAAGAGTACCCTTCTCTCCTTTCTGGCCCTCACATCCAGGACTTCCGTCTCGTCCGTTGAACCCTCTCTCACCCATCCTACCCGGAGCTCCGAGGATCCCGGTCCGACCAGGGCCCCCCAGGCCTCCGTCATGGCCTACCGGCCCCGTAAGACCTGACACAAACAGTCAATATTCCTGGGCATAATTGGGATACATTTAAACTCAGATGTGCTGGTCTGTGGAAATCTCACCTTTTGGACCATCCAGCCCTGGAAGTCCAGAGTCTCCACAAGGACCGGGGGAGCCCTGTGGCCCCTGGTAACCAGGTAAACCCAGATAACCCGGTGTACCTGGAGGGCCTTGAGGGCCAAAACCCGGAGGACCCCCCTCGCCGATCTCACCCTTCTCCCCACAGAAACCTGAGCACAGATATGATAACGTTGAGTACGGAGAAGTAAAGTAAAGCTAAAAGTGAAGAAAAAATGAATTAAAGTAAAGTGTAGTAAGTGAAAAGTGAAGTGAGTGTTCTTTACCTGGAGGTCCTACTGGTCCTTGAGGGCCAGGAAGGCCCCTGGAACCAGGCTTCCCTGCGTCACAGGAGCTGTATGTGGGCCCCCGGGGGCCTGTTATACCTGGGGCCCCCTCCCGTCCTCTCTGGCCCTTGACACCGGGGCCCCCTGCCAGACCGGGGAGTCCTGGAGAAACACAGGAAAACATTCAGTTTTAAATTTAAATTGTATTTGTTATTTAATTAATTTGTTGATAATAATGTATAACTTGACCTTCTAGTCCGTTGATCCCGGGGGGGCCGGGGACCCCTTTAGGTCCCTGAGGGCCCGGTCGTCCCGGGAAGCCAATGGGTCCTGAGGGCCCAACAGTAGAGTCCCCCGCTGGGCCCCTGAGTCCAGAAGAGCCAGGGAGCCCCGGAACACCTGGTGAACATAATGACCACACAGCTCATTATTCATTTTAACCATTTACATCCTCTGACGGAGTTCTCTGGTCCTCTCAGAAAGGGTGAGTCACATCCCAGACTGTCCCCACCTGGATCTCCACTAAAGCTGATGCCTTCACGTCCTTCTTCTCCAGTGTCACCAACGCAACCTTGAAGTCCTGCAGGAGGTAAATTCAAGGACAATGTAAAGAACAAGTGTGGTACCAATGTTGGTGTGGGACAGGTCTTGGTGTGGTTCAATTGGGTGCGGTACACATGTTGGGGTGGTACAGATGTTTGAGTGACACTCGTGTGGTACAGATCTTTGTGTGGTACAGATGTGGTAGAGATGTTGGTGTAATACAAGTGCGCCCTGGTACCTTCACGACCACGTGGTCCAGGCAGTCCAGGCTGACCTCTGTCACCTTTAGGTCCATCAGGTCCACTAAGGCCACGAAACCCTGGAGGACCTGGCAGCCCTCTGTAACCTGGAGCGAAGAAGGTCAGACAGACAGGTAAACAGGGAGATAGGCAGACAGGTGAGCAGGAGACAAGTGTTGTGGATGGTGTATACCTTCATCTCCAGTGTCTCCTTTCTCTCCCGGGGGGCCTGGGTTTCTGGGCACACAGGGCAGATTATCCCCTGCAAAATTAGGTGTATTCAAAGAAAGGTAGGAGTCAGGAAGTGGGAGAAGTCAAGTCTGACGTGACGAGGAGTTAGTTTCACAGAATCTGCAGTCTTTTAGTGCAAATCCTAATTCAATTCAGATTTTTACCTCTAACACCCTTTGGCCCTGGGGCTCCGGGGAAGCCCGTTGGTCCCGGGTCCCCGGGACCCCCACGCTGTCCCACTGCTCCAACTACACCCCGACCCGGGGGCCCGGGAGCTCCTGACAAGCCCTTTGGCCCTGGGAGTCCAGGGAGGCCTCTATCTCCAGGAGAACTATTAATACTTTCTCCCTGAAAAGAAACAAAAAAAAGGTTTAAAGATGGATGTCAGACCAGCAGTAACATCATCAGAGTCTGAGGCGGCAGTGTAAATTACCGTGACAATTATTTATATTAGAGTCTTATTGGTTTTCCAAGGTGTACGGAGTCTGACAGTGAATTCACCCTGACTGACCTCAGGGCCAGGGTTTCCAGGGCCCCCCTGGGGCCCGTCCAGTCCTCTTCTCCCTAAAAAACCCTGTTGGCCTAGAGGGCCTGACTGGCCCCGGTTTCCTTTCTCACCTGGAGACAAATGTCCAATCAGGGGACGGGACATCATGATGCGACTGTTGGGAGTTGAGTAAGTTTCTATTCGTTCTAACTCACCTTTAAAATCCACCACACTGAAATCCCCCTTTTGACCTTTGAACCCTTTGACACCTGGAAATCCACCCAGACCCTGCAAACAAAACAACCATCCAGTGAATTACACCCAACAACAAGTCCTGACCCCAGATTTATTTCTGAGGTGGTGTGATTGTGATTAACGTTCTCTGTGGTTTCTCTTCAGGTCCGGCTGTTTCCCAGGGGACTAACCTGCGGTCCACGTTCTCCCGCGTCTCCAGGAAAACCATTGTCTCCTCTCAGCCCTGGGGCCCCCGGAGGTCCCGGAGACCCTGGAGACCCGGGATCACCCACACGGCCGGGAGGGCCCATCAGTTTGTCCGGTGGACCACAAGAACAGTCGCCGCGGCTACCTGGAACACAAGCAGATTCAAAGCATGCAGCATTTCCTCAAGGAAATGTCCCGGAGCCTCTACTCTTTCTACTGAACCTCATGTCAGTGACAATGACACTGACCTTTGATCCCTTGAAAGCCTTGGACCCCCGTGGGCCCCCGATCGCCTTTATCCCCATATTCTCCCGGGGCCCCGGGCACACAGTAACTACCTAAGGAACGAAAACAGGAAGTCAGTGGGATGACAACGTAAGATGAATCTACACGGCGTTCCCTAGGTACCTGGAATCCCCTGTTGTCCTTTCAGTCCTTTTGTGCCGGGACTTCCAGGTTTTCCAGGTTCTCCGGGTGTGGGTACGCCTTCGTACACCTGGCCCGGATCTCCTTTGTCCCCTCTGCATCCTTGAGCTCCCCTCGAACCCACGACGCCTGCCGAACCTGAAGAGGAACAACGGACGTTATTCACCGTTGTCACGATCTGGGCCGCACGGCCATGACAACAAGGAGGGGACACCACAAGCAAGTAGTCAGAATGGAGTTTTATTTGACCTAGTGGCGCGTGGACTCGTCGTTTCAGTGGTGAAGGTCGAGTGGAAGGTGTGTGTGTGTGTGTAGTGTTGTATTGTGTCAGAACAAACCATACTCTTTTGAATAGCAACGTCTCAAGGCAGAGAGAGAGACCACCTGAGACCACAGGGCCTTTTATCAGCAGCACTGGCACACAAAGCCCATGTGTTGCCAGTGCTGCTGATTACCTTAAGATTTCCCACTCCCCTGACCCTCTGCCCGCCCACCAGGCACGCCAGCCACAGGTGGAGAGGGTCATCACACCGTCACGCCACCTCAGACGTGGGCAGAGCTGTCAACGGCACTGCAGGTACTGACCGGGTATAGACCTGCCGCGAGCTCCGGGGGGGCCGTGCGCTCCCATTGTCCCGACGTCTCCGGGAGGGCCCCTTGGTCCGGGGGCCCCGGGATCTCCGAAGTCACCTGTAAGACAGGAGGAGTTCAGCTGACATCAGACCACAGTGATGACATCATCCAGCTGACCCAATGTAATGATTTGTACCTTTGTGTGTTACTTTCACGTCCCTGGGGAGGCCTTTGGCACCTGGATTTCCCAGCATGCCCTTAACATAGAGGTCCATTAATTAACTATATCAGGAACGAGATGGACAGACAGCCTTGTTCTTTGATCTAATAGTATTGAATTTGATAAAGACGTTAAGGATGAGGCGCTAATTATTCATTTTCAAAAATCGTGGAGTAGGGTTGACCCCAAGGTGTGCGCCGTGTTTCCCCGGTGTCCAAAAGCGTTGCCCCACTACGCCTGCAGGTTGCGAAGAGTAAGGCTCTTGTGTGTATGCACCAAACAGCAGTTCAGAGTATACAGCCTTATTGAAATCGATGATAGAGGTCCTGGAAAGGCCTCCTGCCGACTCTATAGTTCTCTTGGACTTTAGTACTAATCATGGTTTGTCGATAACGAACACCAATTCTAAACATGGTGCTCACGTACCATGCTGTGAATGGATGGGGTCCAGCTTACATCCAGGACCTGGTCCATCCCGACATCCCGACCCGCACTCTCCGCTCTGCATGTGATAAACTGCTTGTTCCTCCTCACTGAGAGCAAAACACTCGACTAGATCTCCACTCTTTGCTGTCCTGCTCCTAAATGGTGGAAGGAGGTCTCTGAAGACATCAGGACCACAGAGAGCCTTCACATCTTCAGACTAAAGACACACCTCTTCAGACTCTACCTCCACTAACACACTAACTGTAGCACTTACATTGGACTTATAATGGCTCTTATCTAAATCAAGTTGTAGATCGGCTTATTTAATGAAATTGTACTTTCTTGTGTCTGTACCCATATGGTTGAATGTACTTATTGTAAGTCGCTTTGGATAAAAGCGTCAGCTAAATGTAGCTTAAGCGCAAGTTCAGTCATGAAAGACAATCTGTCTGACTCTGGTTGCCTCCCAGGGAATTACTCAATCAGTGGATTGAGGGGCGGGCACATTTTAGCAACCAATCAGATTCTACACACGGTTCAGGGAGCCAATCACGTAGTGGCTGTCAAACTTGTAAAAACTCTCTGTTGCCTGTCAGCTGTCATTTCAGTGTGTAGCGGATGCGAATGCATATGGAGAAATTGTTTATCATCTGTAGTTTAGCCATGTGGGTCAGGATCATGTCAGATTCTGAGGTGGATCCGTTGCCAGGAGAGGCAGGTCACGGGATTCCAGCCCGCAGGGCGCCCAGCGCAGAAGCTCTCGCCTGCCGCTGCGCAGCAGCTCCCCTCCAGCCGATCGAGCGTCACTCTTGGCTCAGCTTGCGGATCGGGGCGTGATTCCATCACCAGGCCTGCCGTTATCCCAGCTACAAGAGCTAATCGGGCTTACAGCTAGCAGTAACCGGGCTGAGCCCCAACCCGCGGCTGCAGCGGGTGCGGAAAAGAGAGAGGAAAGCCGGCTCGTCTCCAGCACCACAGGCGAGGAAGAAAGCGGGTACGTCGCATACGCTCGCTCCACCAGCAACTCCTGGCTCATCCACCGCCGACAACATAGTTCTCACTACCCTGCAGTCCCTGGTGAGTTCTCTGCACACCATTGATGCTCGGCTGCAGTCCTTGGAAGACGCGACGAGTCAGTCCACAGCAGCAGCCACCGTCGCCGCCAACCAGGGCTCCATGCGGCAGGCAGCCGCTTTGCGCACTCAGCCTTCCACGTCAGCACAAATAGAAGTCACCCAACATTCGCTGGCTTTTGCATTCCCGGCTCCAGCAATGGGTAGGCCGTACATCCCACAGGCAGCAAACATCACTCCTCGGCTGAGGTCTAAAATACTACAAGGTAGAGACATCAATCCCGTTAGCATCATGTTGCCATCCCCTGAGTGTGAGACTAGCGTAGCCTCCGGTGGTAACACTGCTGCTGTGTTTAAGTCGGCAGATCCACGGCTGCTCAGAGATCTGTCGATCGAACAGTTCCTGGTTGCGTTTGGCGTATTTCGGGACGTGTTATGTGCGGTCTTCCCTGACAGAAGACAGGAGTTAGATGCGTACATGTCACATGGCGGTGATCTACATCTGAAGTATGGAAGGAACATATTTTACATTACATGTCATTTAGCTGACGCTTTTATCCAAAGCAACTTACAATAAGTGCATTCAACCATAGGGTACAAACTCAGACCAGTACCATAAGGCTTTTTCCAGCAAAGCCGCCCTGTATATCACGCAATACAACTCCCGTGTGAACTGGTCCGTGCTGGATACGGAGTAATTGCTCATGGTCGCGGGTGGCACGCAAACCGTGTCGTGCAGTTCCTGCGGGAATCCGGGCCACCTGGATCAGTTGTGTCCCGCGGCTCTGTTTCCGCCTACATTCTCTGCCCGTGAGGTGCCTAAACTGGATAAAACACTCATTTGTAGGAGCTTCAATGAAAGCGTATGCACGTATCAAAACTGTTGTTTTCTTCACATATGCATCTTCTGCAAGGATGCGCATCCCTGGTCAGTCTGACCCCGGCGCACGTCCAGATTATCTCCACGGGGAGGGAAACGTCGTGGGCCAAAGACATTTTGATGCAGCATCCGTCTACACCAATAAATCTGCAAGCGCTATCTGTTGAACAGTCTTCTCATCCTGATTCTGTGTTTGTAGACCATCTGTTAACCGGGTTGTCACAAGGGTTCCGTGTCGGAGTCATGGCTTTGCCTGCTGTAACGTATGTGGCAAAAAATGTGCAGTCTGCGGTTAATGATCCCAATACCGTTTGTCAGCTGATTGAGAAAGAGATCAGGAGGAAGTATGTGATCGGACCGTTCAAGTCCTCTCCCCTCACGGTGTTTCGCACCAGTCCGATAGGAGTAGCCACTGGCAAATACCCTGGTAAGAAATAGTTCCGATCTATCCTTCCCAGTGGCATCTATTCAGAATCAAGTTCTATTTCGGGGTACGGTTAACTTTTGGGTGCAGGAGCAGCCCTGGTATCTTTGATCAAGTTGCCAAAGCACTTTGCTGGATACTGCTGAATAGAATAAGGGTTCCAGCTGTTCTTCACTGGATGATTTCCTGTTGGTACACGTAGGGGCAGGCGCATCGCTGGATACATTGAGAAAGTGTTTCCACTCACTCGGCGTTCCCCTCTCAGAGGAGAAGACCATGGGGCCAGACACACGTCTTGAGTTCCTGGGTATTATGCTGGATACTGTTGACATGAAAGCGGCCCTACCAGTGGCAAAATTGCAGCGCATTCGCGAGATGTCCAAGTCGTATGTTGCGGGGGGAAACATAACAGAGCGACAGTTACTCTCTACTGGGGCATCTTAATTTTGCCATGCGCGTCATTCCACAGCGGCGCTCGTTCATCTCTCGGTTGTTGGACAGGGCTTCTTCCGTGGACAAATTGCACGAATTGGTGTGTCTTGATGAAGGGTGTCGTTCAGACTTAAGGTTCTGGTCTCATCTGCTCGATAAGTGGAATGGGGTCACATTCTTTTATGATGATCTGGTGTATTTGTCGGACTCTTTAAGGTTCTACACAGATGCTGCTCCATCAGTGGGTTTTGGGGGTCATTTTCAAGGGCAGTGGTTTGCGGACCGCTGGCCTTCGCCTTTCGCAGAGTTTGAAGCGTCCTCAGCATTGTAGGAAATTGAGCCCGTTGCCGTGGCCTTCTATGTCTGGGGGCGGCACTGGAAATGCAAGCGCATCTCCGACCTGTGCGATAACCAAGCAGTAGTTGACATTATTAGAGGGCGCTCCTCTTCTAAAGATATCATGCCTTTCATGAGAAGCATCACCTGGTCAGCCGTCACACATGACTTTATAATCACCGCCCGGCATGTGCCCGGTCATCTGAATACACTGGCTGATTCGCTTTCCCGTTTTAAATTCCAGGCTTTCCGGAACAGGGTTAGCATGCCTCTTAAACCTGTTCTCATCAACACAGTTTGTGCCTTTATTTGTTATTGCGTGGAGGTGCGGCATTTCAAACCTCCATATATCTGCAGTTTACTTGCAGGCATTCAATTTAATGTTAGATAATACGATCCTGCCGCAACCAGTTTATTTTCTAATGCGGCTGTCAAACTACTGCTAAAAGGCATCGCTAAATCAGTGCCTCAGGATTTAGACCGCAGGCAGCCTATTACACTTCCTATTTTTCACAGGATGCTGAATGTTCTCAGAGCAGGTGTGTTTGCCCCCTATGTTGATGCCTTGCTCGAAGCTGTGTTTTCCTTAGCTTTCTATGCTTTTCTCAGGTGTGGTGAATTTACTACCTCAACTAAATCCTTCAACTCTCAAACAGACATCGCCTTTGGCGATTTGACCTTTCATACTAGTCATTATAACTTACGCCTTAAACACTCCAAATGTGGAGGTGCTTGCGCCGTAATTGTGGCTCGGGTAGACTCCGGGTTTTCCCCGTTTATGTCCATGGTAAAGTTCCTACAGTTGAGACCCCAGTTTATGACCCCAGGCAATGTTCCATTATCCAAGACTTGGTTTAACCATCATTTTAAGGTTATCCTCTCACTACTACATTTATCACCTCAGCTATACTCCGGGCACTGATTTAGGATAGGGGCTGCTACTTCTGCTGCTAACCAAGGTGTCTCTGCTACATCCCTTCAAAAAATGGGACGGTGGTCTTCCTCTGCTTTCACATCGTATATCCGCCCAGACGTAAACATGATACTAGAGATTCAAAGATCATTGAAGCCTTAAAATCCTTTACGGATGCATATAACTGGTGGTGGTGGCGTTCCCGTGGCACTTGGGTACGCAGGTTGACAGGAGTTCGCTCTGTATCTTGACGTTTCTTACCCTAACATGTAGTTGTTGAATCGGGTATGCTATTGGTATATTCTCTCTCATGTTAGCTGCCATTCCGGCTGCTGTTTACTGTTCACTGGTCTTTGTGTTCATGTTCTCCATTACTGGTCAAGATTTCATCTTTACTACGGCGGGGGCCCGACTGCGTAAGACCCATCAGATGACATCATTCTAGTGAGGGCCGTGGGTGTTAAGGCCGGCGCATGCTTCTGCGTTTGCGTCGTCGCGTCGACGCACTGGTTTCACTTCCTGGTTGTAAAGTCTCGCGTGTGTTGCAGAGCGATTCACCTCCAGAACAACAGGTGGAGTCACGTGTTTTGTTGAAGACGACCTACAGAGTCACGTCTATTTATTTATTTGTTTATTTATTTATCATAGACTTTATTGCCCCGTGCATCCACACTGCTGCTTTTCATCGCGGACACATTTGTCCCGTATTTTCCTCCACAACTTTGTTCCTCTCGACCGGCAAACCGGCGTTTGCGGCGATCTCCCTCCGTGAATCCAACCCGCTTCTAAACCCGCCAATGACGGGTCGTATAAGCGCTCATATTTACGCATTTCTTCCAAAAAAAGTTCTTCAATCTGATCCGTTCTCTCGTAAACAGTCTTTATTTTAATAATGGCAGTATCGGGCTATGAAAGCAGAAATGTGAGACTACCTAAAGGAAGTACTTAGCGGACCAATCACAGCCTGGTGCGCTGCGGGAGGCTTGCGTTGCTTTCGACACAAGCCTATAAAAATGGGTCGACCACGCAAGGACGCAAGGAGGTGTGAAAAGCGACGCAAGGGACACGCAAGGGGGACCTGCATCGGCGTCGCTCTGAAAACGCAGAAGCATAAACTAGCCTTAAGGCCCATCAAGGTGTCATCTGTGCCATGTCGGGGGCCAAAGGTGTAAGTCCCATCAAGATGACATCATCCTATGGTCTGGGGCCGATTTTGTAAGACCCATCCAGGTAACGTTCTTTCTAGGTCTCCGTCGGATAAACCCGGGTTGTGATTGGCTCTTCTGGGCTGTGACTTACCAGGTCTCTTACCTGGTTTGACTTTAACCCCTGGACGTTTAACTTCTGTCATGTCTAACCTCTGTGGTGGCTTAGGGATTTCACTACGGCACGATGTGAGGTATTTATCTATTTATTGAGTATTCATATAAGATAAATGTCTTTTGGGGGATTAGGCCTGGTGGACCTCAGATAGTACTTCACGATGCTGGTGATAGTACTTTATGATGGAGTCCAATCGGCAAAGACGTTGCACAATTCATATTTTATGCATGTGTAATAAAGTATTTTCTATTTAATGAGTTGAAATTGAAATGGCATGTGATGTAATGTGATGTTCGAACGTAAGGTGGCTCAAAGGTCTACCTGGTACCAGAGCACCATAGGCCAGAGATCAATGATCAACTTTGAAATCGTATAATCTAATCTGCAGATGCATGTCTTGGATACTTGGGGGGACCTGCTGGACCTGCTGCTAACCTCAAATAAGCAGAGAAAAATGGATGGATGGATTTTGTATCGATGCAAACTGATGCGGTGATGTTCGATCCTTGTGTCTTAATGCGACCAATCAGAGGAGTTAATTCCCTCCCTGCATGTGGTCCTCAGAGAAGAGCTCAAGAGAAGACTGACCTTTGGACCATCTCGCCCAATTAGACCCGGCAGACCTGGACTCCCTTGAATCCCCTGAAATAAAATAGGTTAAAAAGCTTGTTTCAGATAAGCTCGACGGGTCAATGATCGAACAACCAGTAAGTCGTATAATTAGTAAGAAGTTATTAATAGAGCAGCTTTTAGATTACTGTTGTTAGCTCACCTTGAATCCTCTTTCTCCGGGACGACCAGGGTTACCTGAAAACCCCTGGGGCACAAGAGTGTTTAATTATTGATCTGAATGGAGCATATACCAATCAACAAGAAGGTTACTCACCCTGGAACCAGGAAATCCCACAATCCCTTTCTCTCCTTTGATCCCGGTGAGACTGTCCAAACCCTTAAATCCCAAAAAAATCATCGCCTTCGAGGTCAACAGATATGCGTTCAATAACTTGATGTTCTCACTTGATGACAACATTAACAAAGTGAATGACAATGAATGTTTTTTCTTTCATAGCATCATCTCATCCTGTGTTTACAGAAGCTTATTTTCAGTAGAACCCTGTGTTCAGAGGAACCCAATGCTCCTTTGGCCAGATGTTCCAGAGATTAGTCAGATGTCTGAACTTACCGACATTCCTTGCCGTCCACAGACTCCTTTAGGCCCCTGAGAACCCTGACGAACCCCAAAAAGAAGAGTCCCAGGACATTAGAACCATAGCAGAACAGTATAATAATCTGATTGGTGGTGGTCGGCTTAGGTCCCGCCCACCTTATCTCCTTTGAGGTATAGGTCTTCTGGAGGGTCGACGTACTCAAATGGACCCGGTTGACCCTGGAGGCCCTGATCCCCCTGTGGAGAACACACATTACTGCAATACTGCCACAGTACCACAATACTACCACACACTACTACAATACTACCACATACATACATACTACCAATACTACCACAGTACTACACAGTAGCACAGTAGTAGTCTATGTTGTTCTCGAAGATGTTGTCTTATGTGTCTTGTCGTCCATCGTCGTACTGTCTGATGTTACGCACCAACCACCAAGTAAAATTCCTTGTATGTCTGACATATTTGGTAATAAATGTTCCTGATTCCTGATTCCTGATCCTGAATACTACCACACAGTTCTACAATACTACCACAGTACAAGATATAACCAAAATACTACCAACAAACAACAGTACAATACCACCACAGTGCTGCTAAAGTTGATAAATAAATGTGAATATTTGTACCTCGTCTCCTTTCTGTCCTGGCAGAGAACGACCTCTTTCTCCCTGAAACATAAACAAGTATGAATATTACATTATTGATTGATCAAAAACCCAGAAACTCCCTGTCAAATACAAGTATTATGATCAATAATCAGTAATGTGATTGTTCTACGTGTGTTTTTTCACACTAATCAATAATAATAATAATCTTTATTTAAGTGAGGTAGAAATACAACATTCTAAAAATATTACACATTATTATTATAAATGGAGTACTTTACTGAAGTACAACTACCGTGTAGATTAATTTTGTTGTTGTTGTTTACTCTATGCTATGCTACTTTTTAATTCATGAATCATCTTTTCCTTAATTTAATAACTAAATGTATATAATATATAAGGATTTCCTTGATGTAGCAGAATATGAAGTAACACAAAATAGAAGTCAACAATTTAAGTGAGTCATCAGAGTACTTAAGTACTTGAGTAAATGTACTTATATTACTTACAGGTGGACCCCTGGAACCCTGCTGACCCGGGAAACCCTGTAGAGACAAACGTGCACCTGTACAATCAGCCCAGTCATAAAAAAATAAAATACATTTATAAACGCATTGTTTACAGTATCTTCATATTGATAAAGTAATAATTATTTAAAGTAGTATTCATATTTATTGGGATTATGTTCTACGGTACTCACGTTGGTTCCATCTGGTCCCGATGGACCCAGATCCCCAGCCGGCCCGGGGAGACCTGGTTCCCCCTGCGGACAAAACCTCCTCTCAGTACACATAGAGAAGTAAAAGTACTCACAAAGCAGAAGAATTGCTCATTTAATGTGTTTAAATAAAAATAATCCTACAATGTATTTCCCCGATCATGAACAAAAAACACTAACGATCGTTATATAAATGTAGCAATATGAATTATTTAACTTCTTACTAAGTTAAACGTGACATAAATGTGAAATAAATCATATAAACTTCTCCAAGGCCATCAGACATCCAGGCGACCTGAAATCGGACTAAGTATCTTTTTCTTTAAACCAAGCTAGTCTGCTAAATTTGGTGTTGATTCTAGTGTTAAATTAAAGTTAATTTGATTGCTGGTTTGCTTTAGTTCTTGCCGTTTTACTGCCAGTTCTCTCTGTTTGAGTTTATCTTGGCTGCTAGTTTGCTTAAACTCTTTCACTCTTTGAGCCAGTTGGCGCTGTAGACTGTAGTATTAAGTTAACTACCAGTGTGCCCTCCTAACTCTGCTGGGTTTCACCTGATCTAAGTCTGCTTTGCCTTGTTTTCTCAATCAAATAAGACTTGAATCCTTAAACTCTCAGTTTGTCAAAACGCCACATGGTGTTTGTTCACTGATTAGGGTGTCAAGCTATTGGTGTTTTGCATTTTGAGGAGTTTCTGTCGAGGCCAATCGACCTTTTGTCTCCTAAACGACGGGGGAGTGGTCAGCGCAGCTGTAGCCGACTTCCACTAACGAGGGAGTATTTAACTACAGATCGAGCTTATCCTCGCAGCATGAAGACGAGCAGGACAAAGACTAAGGAGTCTTTCGTGGAGTCAAGATGAGCAGGACAAAGACTAAGGAGTCTTTCGTGGAGTCAAGACGAGCAGGACAAAGACTAAGGAGTCTTTCGTGGAGTCTTCGGGGCGGCTGAATGCGGCGCCTTCTTCTAGTTTTAATTATGTGTTTGACCCCTTTACCCGTACCTGTCCGAACCTCTTCCCACAGATACTACAGGCCTCGGGCCAGATCCGCTCTCTATCGTATCCTCTCTCACCGATCCCACCCGCTCCACACACGTCCAGCACCTCGTCACAGGAGGCCTCTGGAACTGCCAGTCAGCTACTCGCAAGGCTGACTTCATCTCCTTCTCACCGAGACCTGGATCACACCTGAGAACACATCCACCCCAGCCGCTCTCTCCTCCGCCTTCTCCTTCAGCCACACTCCCAGGCCCACTGGCAGGGGTGGTGGCACCGGTCTACTCATCTCACCCAAATGGAGCTTTTCTCTTTACCCTCTTCCACCATCCACCCCATTGTCCTTTGAATTCCATGCTGTAACAGTTACTCACACGGTACAATTAACCATTGTGGTCCTTTACCGTCCGCCAGGCTCCTTGGGTCATTTCTTGGAAGAACTGGACATTCTCCTGTCCAACTTCCCTGAAAATGTCCCTCCGCTCGTCCTCCTGGGTGACTTCAACATCCAGACAGAGAAGTCATCTGACCTCTTACACCTACTTTCTTCCTTCGCTCTGTCACTCAGTCCCTCTCCTCCTCCTCACAAAGCCGGCAATCACCTTGACTACATCTTCACTAGAAACTGCTCCACCACTAACCTCTCTGTAACTCCACTTCATGTGTCTGATCACTTCTTCATCTCCTCTCTATAACTAACGACCCCATTGACTGACTCTGTACCTGTTCGTCGCAAGATTCTCTTCCTCTCTCCCTCCTCTGTTCTATCAGCTCTCCCTTCAACTGACTCCTTCTCACTCTTGCATCCGAACGCTGCTGCAGAGACTCTCCTCTCAACTCTTTCCTCCTCTCTAGACTCTCTCTGCCCTCTTACGACACGACGGACTGGCAAATCCCCTCCGGCTCCGTGGCTGTCTCAACCGGTCCGTGCCATGAGAGCCACCATGCGAGCGTCGGAAAGGAGATGCCGTAAATATAAACGACCTGAGGACCTGCTCGAATTTCAATCTCTTCTCTCCTCTTTTTCTTCTTCTATCTCTGCTGCCAAAAGCTCTTTATCAACTACTTTACCAAGAAAATAGCTGACATACGCTCCTCTTTCTCAAACACACCTCCTACTACTTGCGTCCCACTGGCTTCACCTCAATCGCCCTCACTTTCCTCTTTCACCCCCCTGTCTCCTAACCAAATTCTTACCCTAGTAACCTCTGCCCGTCGACCACCTGCCCTCTTGACCCAATTCCATCACATCTTCTACAATCTATCGCTCCTGACCTTCTCCGTTCCTCACCTGTCTCATCAACAATGCTCTGTTATCTGGCTGTTTTCTCTGAAGGAGGCAAGAGTCAACCCTCTCCTGAAGAAACCCACCCTCAACCCTTCTGAAGAAAACACAGACGGTCTCTCTTCTTCCCTTTTTGTCCAAAACTCTTGAACGTGCGATCTTTAACCAACTCTCCTCTTATCTCCACTATAACAACCTCCTTGACCCCCACCAGTCAGGCTTCAAGGGCGTTCCACAGAGACTGCTCTCCTTGCTGTCTCAGAGCAGCTCCACACTGCTAGAGCCGCCTCTCTGTCCTCATCCTTCTGCACCCCTCTGCTGCATTTGACACAGTCAATCACCAGATCCTTATCTCCTCCCTTCAGGAACTTGGTGTCACAGGCTCTGCTCTCTTCCTTCTCTCGTCCTACCTCAACGGCCGCACCTACCGGGTAACCTGGCGAGGATCTGTGATGGAACCTTGTCCTCTTACTACGGGAGTTCCTCAGGGTTCCATCCTGGGTCCCCTTCTCTTCTCGCACTACACCAACTCTCTTGGCGCTGTCATTCGCTCGCATGGCTTCTCCTACCACAGCTATGCCGATGACACCCAACTAATCCTCTCCTTCTCTCATTCGGACACCCAGGTGGCGGCACGGATCTCTGCCTGTCTGACTGACATCTCTCAGTGGATCCGCCCACCATCTGAAAATCAACCCCGACAAGACTGAACTACTTTCCAGGAAAAGACTCTCCGACCCAGGACTCGACTGTCAACTTTGGCAACTCTGTGTTAACACCCACTTTAACCGCTAGGAACCTCGGCGTCACAATCGACAGCCAACTCTTCCTGACTCCCAACATTACTGATTGTACAGGCTGTTGTCGTCTCCCTCCTGGACTACTGTAACTCTCTCCTGCAGGACTCCTGCTACCTCCATTCCACCTCTGCAGCTCATCCAGAATGCAGCAGCTCCACTGGTCTTTAACCTTCCTAAGTTCTCCCTCACTCCTCCACTCCTCCGCTCTCTTCACTGGTACCGGTGGCTCATCCAGTTCTAACCATGGTGCTCAGGTACCATGCTGTGAATGGATCGGGTCCAGCTTACATCCAGGACCTGGTCCTACCCGACATCCCGATGCGCACTCTCCGCTCTGCATCTGCAGAACTACTCGTCCCTTCCTCACTGAGAGCAAAACACTCGACTAGATCTCCACTCTTTGCTGTCCTTGCTCCGAAATGGTGGAACGAGCTCTCTGAAGACATCAGGACCGCAGAGAGCCTTCACATCTTCCACCCCAAACTAAAGACACACCTCTTCAGACTCTACCTCCACTAAAGACTAACAAATTGTAGCACTTAAATTGTACTTATAACGCCATTTATAGAAAGTTGTAAATTGGCTTATTTGAGGAAATTGCACTCTTGTGCATAAAAGCTCCTTTTATCTTGGATAAAAGCGTCAGCTAAATCACATGTGATGTAATGAATCCAGGATCAGATGTCTGTTCTCACCTGACGACCCGGAAGTCCAACGGAACCGGCGTCTCCCTGAGAAACATGAACAATGTACAAATACTACGTTGTTAGTACATTCTGTGACAGAGAAGTATCACGAATGCATTAACAGAATCAGATGTTTAGACAAGACAAGGTTACACATGTACTTGTACTTCTCAGAGGTACATGTTATACTTTTTACCGTACTACATCTCAGTGGTACATACAGTATAGTACTTTTTGCCATTCTACATCTTGTAAGTAAATAGGGCTGAAACAACGAATTGATGAAATCGATTGTTAAGTGTTGGAAATCAATTTCATCATTGATTTGTTGTGTTGCGATATTATTACGTCAAACGAGCCGCAAAGATGAGCACGGAGAGGATTATCAAAATAATTGTTAGTTGCAGCACTATTAAAGTAAATTATTTGAGTACTTCTTCCGCCAAAGTGATCCTAATATATGAATCTGCAGCTATTTTAATAATCAATCATCTAAACATCTAAACTGTGTATACGTGTACTCACAGGTACTCCAGGGTACTGTACAAAGTAGACGGCTGGATCTCCTGGGAACCCTTTCAGTCCTTCAGAACCCTTCAGAATAAAAGTCTTTTACCACATTGATCATATCACATTGCGTATACTACTGCTCTGTAAACGATTGGTTCCAGTTATTGATCAATTGGTGGCTCTGACCGGTTCTCCGTCGGGTCCAGTTCCTCCGGGAAGCCCAGGGTCTCCTCTCACTCCTCTGGTCCCGTTACACCCATCCAGACCGGGAAAACCAGGACCTCCAGCCGGACCCGGGTGACCCTGAAAATACAAAACACAGGCTCATAGTTTGATCTTTGACTTTACCACGTCTGAGCCAATCAGAGCGGTAGAGATGTTGGAGTGGGCGGGGCTTCTTACCGGGATTCCTTCCAAACCGGGAAAACCGGGGACGCCACCGTTTCCCTTGAATAAAAGAAAAGAAAAGCGTCAAACTGGAGCTCTGGTTCTGAGCCAAATGGAGGCTTCTGTTTGATCAGTAGACGTCAGCGTGTCGACCATCTTGTTCCTTTGGCTCAGAATAAAACAGAACCGTCCCAACAGGTTTATTCACCGCGTCTCCTTTCGTTCCACCGTCGCCCGGCAGTCCCTCGTCTCCTCGGTGGCCCTTCTGTCCCAGAGCCCCCAGAGGGCCTGGGAAGCCCGGAGGCCCCTGAGGCCCCTGCTTCCCCAGAGGGCCCGGAGAACCCTACACACATAAATAACTCTGTTAGAACCGGAGGAACCTGGTTAGATAGAACCTGGAGGAACCTGGTTGAGTACACGGAGACTACACGTAGACCACATCCAGACAACACAGAGACTACACGCAGACTACATCAGACTACACGCAGACCACATCCAGACTACACGCAGACCACACGCAGACTACATCAGACAACACGCAGACCACATCCAGACAACACGCAGACTACATCCAGACAACACGCAGGCTGCTCTTATAAATCTCTTAAGCCTCTCCAGTGGATTCAGAATGCTGCAGCACGTGTATTAACGAGAACTAAGAAAAGGGATCATATCACTCCTGTATTAACTTCTCTGCACTGGCTCCCTGTTAAATCAAGAATAGATTTTAAGGTACTTCTCCTCACCTACAAGGCACTTGCTGGTGAGGCACCGTCGTATCTTCAAGAGCTTGTAACATCTTATTGTCCTACAAGGCAGCTGCGCTCCATAGATGCTGGTTACTTGTTGTTCCTATGGTTTTAAAAAGTAGGCTGGGGGCCAGAGCCTTCAGTTATCAAGCTCCTCTTTTGTGGAACCAGGTTCCACTTTCAGTCCGGGGGGCAGATTCGTTCAGCTCTTTTAAAGTAAAACTTAAAACGTTCCTCTTTGATTGTGCCTATAGTTAGGGCTGGCTCAGGTCAGCCCGGACCAGCCCTTAGTTAAGCTGCTATCGGCTTAGAATGCCGGGGGAATTCTTAGGACACACCGAGCTCCTCTCTCACGCTCTCGTTCTACCATAATTCAAGTTTTATTAATGCACATGACTAATTCAGCTTCTTTCCGGGAGTTTTTTTGTGTGCTTTCTCCCCTATCAGGTCTCCGTAGATCGTGGTTCCTTCGGGACCCTGGTCCTGACACCTACCGTGGCCATGCTGACGCCTGCTGCTGCCATCATCATCATCATCATCATCATTATTTTAGATATTAATCATATTACTTTACTCATAAACCGACATTACCCTCTCCTAAAATCTCTGTGCTCTCCCTCCCCACAGGCTTCTGTGGATGGTGGTTCTATCTGATGGTGGTTCTATGTGATGGTGCTTCTATGTGATGGTGGTTCTATCTGATGGTGGTTCTATCTGATGGTGGTTGCCTCTGCAGTGGTCCTGCTGTGCGCCTGGCTTACTACTCACAATTACTTGAATCATTTCTGTCATAGGAATTGCATGATTATACATTGTTCATTCTGTCCACATGGCATCCATTGTAGTCTGTCCATCCCGGGAGTGGGATCCCTCCTCCGACGTTCTCCCTGAGGTTTCTTCCCTTTTTTCCCTCTTGTAAGGGTTTTTTCATTTTTTGGGGAGTTGTTCCTGTGCCGATGGAGGGTTTCGGGGCAGAGGATGTTGTATGTGTACAGACTGTAAAACCCTCTGAGGCAAATTTGTAATTTGCGATTTTGGGCTATACAAAATAAAATGACTTGACTTGACTTGACATCCAGACAACACGCAGACTACATCAGACAACACGGAGACTACGTAAGACTAAGACTAGACTAAGATCTCTATTTCTCTTCATAAATATTTATTTTCTCCACTAGCTGACAATGCTGAACAGATTTGTGTTTCTATATTGTTTGAGTTGTGTGAATAAATGGGATCATCTAAGATGTTGTGTGTGTTATTGATCATGAACAAGAAAACATGAATAAAGACATTGTAGTATGTATCTACGTGAGTATATCCACCTGCTAGTGCGTGTCCTTTCTGGTGTGTGTCCTTTCTGGTGTGTGCGTCCCTGTGTGCATGTGTGTATGTGTGATGAGATGTGACAGCTGTGATCTCTCTTAGTCCGCTCTCTGTCCTCCTTTCTCTGAAACCAACAAACTGTGAAATCACTCAGACCTCTCTGGCTGTCTGCTGCCCCCAGCTGTACAAACGCAGACACACACACACACACACACACACACACACACATACACACACACACACACACATTGTGGTTTCCTTTGGTCACATTAAAGGGACATGTGATGCTTTCCGAGCTCTCTGCATGCCATCTGGATCCAACTGACTAAGTTAGAAACATCTGGACAAAAGGACTCAGGATAGAAACATCTGGATCACACTATTGGAGTTATAAACATCTGGATTGCAGTGACTGAGTCAGAAACATCTGGATCACACTGTGACTATGTAACCATGTTACCGCGACAACGGCTTTTGGACTCAGAGGGACTGGATCACTTGTGTTGATCTGGTCACAGACGGATGAGTTTAGGAAGGGAGATAAAATACAGCGGCATCCCACAGTGTGTGTGTGTGTGTGTGTGTGTGTATGTGTGTGTGCGTGTGTCTGTGTGTGTGTGTGTGATCTGCTGCTAATGTAACGCCAGCGCATTCCTCCTCCAGCAGCTCATCATCACACAGTGAGTCTGTGGTTTACGAGTGGACAGTGCATGTGTGATGGTCCCGTGCTGCAGCGGTGCACTAATTGGCGTCTGTGAGCGAGTAGGCGGAGTCTCACCCTTGCTCCTTTGGCGGGGAAACACTGACAGGTGGAGCAGTCCCTGCCGGCGCACATCTCGTTGTGGTCGCCCTGCAGTCCGAGAGAGAACAAATACATCACCATCAGTGTGACACCACCCTGACATCCCCATGACACCACCCTGACATCCCCGTGACACCACCCTGACTTCCCTGTGACACCACCCTGACTTCCCCATGACACCACCCTGACTTCCACCCTGACATCCCCATGACACCACCCTGACTTCCCCGTGACACCACCCTGACATCCCCATGACACCACCCTGACTTCCCCATGACACCACCCTGACTTCCCCGTGACACCACCCTGACATCCCCATGACACCACCCTCACATACCCATGACACCACCCTGACTTCCCCGTGACACCACCCTGACATCCCCATGACACCACCCTGACTTCCCTGTGACACCACCCTGACTTCCACCCTGACATCCCCATGACACCACCCTGACTTCCCCGTGACACCACCCTGACATCCCCATGACACCACCCTGACATCCCCATGACACATGCTAACAATGAGGCAATCAGTCATTCAGCTTTGTACTGATAACCGTGACGGTTCAGAACGAGGGAAGCAACAGTGTTTTAAACCTTATGAAGTAGTTTGTTGGTCTTCTCGACTGCAGTTGAGAAATGGACAACCTGAAGGTGCTGTAGAGAATCCATGAATGCATGAATGCATGGGTGCATGGGTGCATGCTGTGTTCTGCTGTGTGCATGCACCTTCTCCTTCATCCACCTTCTTCAGCAGATGTGACCATGGAGAAGCACGTCTGAGCTACCTGAACATGCAGGACGCGTCCAAAGCTTCTGATTGTTACCAAGGAGACAGATCCATGTTTCTCTCAACACGGTGCAGAGAGAGTGTGTGCGTGTGTGTGTGCGATAACATCAGTGACAATCCCGCATCCACTTCTTCTGACCCACAGCATCTTTGAACCTTCTGAATGAGGACAGATGCTCAGATAGGAGGAAGCATACACTGTAACATCTGAGAGGTGTGCACGTTAACATGTGCTCTAAAGTCTAACATGTTTCTTCACATGCTCCAAATAATGAATCAACAAAAAGTGCATGTGACGATGCAGTGGAGCTCCGTCAGAGACAAAAAGGCTGGGAGAACCCCGAGCGCCCCCCACCCTCTGGGTGTTTTTTTTGCTCCGTGGGCCCCTGGCGGCCGGTTTCCCAGCATGCATCAGTGTTTGTTTAGCAGCCACATTCCTGCAGCGTTGTCTAAACCAGGTTATCATTGAGGCGTGTTTATCAGCAGCAGGAATTTGAAGCTCTCAATCTGTTGTCTCCATCGCTGCTCCATCAGTCCTCCATCAGCGCTTCATCTGCTGTCACCATCTTGTGTCCCCGTCAGTCCTCCATCTGCTGTCCCCATCATTACTGCATCAGACCTCCATCAGTTCTTCAACACTCCTTCATCCTGCCTCCATTGGTCCTCATTCATTCCTCCATCTTCTGAGCTGAGCTTCTTTAAACTGATCTCCTGCGTTTCCATAGTAGTCATCAATAATCCCCCGGAGGACCCAGGTCTGGTCCCTGAGGGACAGCAGAGACCTGAACCTGTCACTAATCATCTAAGTGTGTCTGAGACATTCCGAGGTCCTTCAAAATAAGAATACAAGAAGCTCAAAGGGAAGTTACAACATGCATCCAAACCCTTTCTCATAAGGATTGATTCTGTTGGATCAATAAGGATGAAGTTGTTTGGGTTTATTGGACTGAAAAGACTTAAAGTTGTCTTCTCAAATATGAATAAGAGGGGAAAACACATGAAGCTGGGATTCCAGAGAAAGGAACCTTGTCACCTTTAAGAATAAAAGCAAAAAGGAGAGAGATAAAGAACACACCCCGAGAGAAGGGGGCGGAGCCGTCAGGACCATCAGGAGGCACCTGGAGGAGGAGACACACAGGTGAGTAGAGCTGGACGGCTGATCACTGACCGATCAGGCCTGAGGTTAGTTTGGTTTACCAGAGCCAGGTGGAGCAGCAGGGGGGAGAGCAGGAAGTCAGCAGCATCTTGTCCACCACTTAGAGGAAGTCCCGCCCACTATACGGCCACTTCTCACGCCGCCTCCGCCTCCGTCTGTCTCTCAGCCAATGATGACGCTCTGACACGGCTGGTTGTCCTGCAGTGACGCAGAGTGAAAAACAACATGCAGAAAATGTTAAGATTTCAAATCGAGACAGGGAGAGAGACAGGTAGAGCAAGGGGGACAGACAGGTAAAGCAAGAGGGACAGACAGGTAGAAAGACACAGGTAGAGCGACGGGCCGGAATAAGGACAGACAGGTAGAGAGACAGACAGATGGAGAGACAGAAGGACAGGTAGCGAGTGAGAGAGGCACAGGGAGAGTGAGACAGGAAGACAGAGAGACGGAAAGAGAGACAGGTAGAGAGAGACAGAGGGACGGCACAGTCTTTTCTTTATACTTATACTACTCATTTAGACTTTACATCCCAATCATCAATAATCGATTCGTCATCAATAGGAACCCTCTTCAATGGAAGTATACTTGTACATCGTCCATCGCAGTACTTTGATCATTTTCACGTTTCTAAGTGAACGAGCACGCGCACGCAGCATCGGCCTCGCCGATAAAGTGATCGATGAAACTGTCTCGTTTACAGAATAAACCGTTAATCAGCCCGCTGACGTCACTGTTGATTGGAGCCTAGTTAGCGCGTGAAAGGACAGGTGAGGCTTACCTGGAGGTCTCGCGCTCGGTCCCACAACTTCGTGCGGTTTTCAAAACTCCGCTACAGCTGAAGCCGCGCCGCGCGCACTGATGGGTCGTCTGTCCACCGACGGGAGCGCGCAAACTCGCTCTTCCGGCCACGGGTTCCAAAATAAAAGAGGAGGAAGACAGGAGCTGAGCAATGAGGAAACAAGAACAGCACATCTGATAAGGAATATTAAATAGTTTGTGATTGATGGTCAGCGCAGCAGAGAAGCCTCGGCTAGCCCCGATGAATCACCAGTGGTGTATTTACATGTATGTATAACATACATGCATGTATATTTATATATACATATACAGTACATATATATTGACATATACATACACCTTATATTCATATAGACGAAATACAAGTGAGGAATAAGGGACCAGAAAGGGCAGTACTATGTCTATCCAGAGATTCACATCACAGTGGGACAGAAATATCAGTAAAGAGAGAATGAAAGATCATCATTCATATCTGTGTGTTTTCGGGCGGTTCTGATACGGTTGATTTGGTTTAAGACTCCTGATGATCTACTGAGAGACACTTCCTCTTTCTATAAAGGAGCTCAAGTTGGGCATGATGTCATGTTTTATTAATTATGTTTAATACTGTTTTATTAAATATGTTCTTCTCTCTCTCTGTGATGTAAAATGTAGGTAATCTGAGTAAAATAAATACTGAAACACCAGAGTAAAATAATATGATGTTATTTAAATCAAAAGTACAATTCAGAGAAGCAAGAAGCTTTTATTTTGAAGGGTTGAGTCGGAGGTCCCGTGCAGAGAGTCGCGGGTTTGATGCACCGTGTGTCTTCGTCTATGTCTCCATCCCGCAGCAGGACCAGCCGCACGGACACCCCCTGGACTCAACCGAGCCGAGCCGAGCCGAGCCTGCTGGAGGAGCCAAGTCCTTCGGCCCAGATGGAGGTTCCCCTCCCGCTGCTGCTTCTGATGCTCTGCAGCACCGCGGCTCCGGGACACGCGGAAAGGGTGCGTGAACACACGCGCACGCACGCACACACACACACACACACACACACACACACACGTAGGTTAATTAAATGTTTTTATTGTGAAACTGATAATGATAATTAGTATTTAATCATTTATTAATTACTTTAAAAGTCGCGTGATCAGTGTGTTTGTGAGGGTTATCAGTGTGTGTGTGTGTGTGTGTGCGTGTGCGTGTGTGTGTGTGTGTGTGTGTGTGTCTGCTGCTACTCAATTAGTATTCAATTAGTAAGGTTGTAATAGTTGTAATAGTAGAAATAGTGGTACGATTACTACGATAACCACTGCTACTCGTATGTGTAGTAGTACAAGCTGGCAGTAACAGTAGTACATAGTGATGGTCCAGCAGATGATGTCGTAGATATTAGAGAAATAAAAGAATGTGGACAGAATGTCAGACAGGAAATAAAAGCTGTCTGTCTCAGGTTGTTTTAGTGTGTCTGTGTGAGCCTTTTGTTCTACTGTGCTGTTATTACTGCCCCAACACACACACACACACACACACACACACACACACACACACACACACACACACACACACACACACACACACACACACACACACACACACACTGATCTGATAAAAGAAGTTTGCCCGACTAAAAGCAGCTACCTAGCTTGCATATATATATATATATTTATTGTATATATGTAAATATATAGTTATATAATAGACTTATTGTATATACATATACACTGTGTATATACTGTACATATGCACAGCACGTGACATTTGTGCTCACTAGCCTCTGTGGCTTGTGGTTTTCCTACTACCAGCCATTCAACACTTTCATTAGCCACAATTCTGTTGTTGGGAAATTGAGTTCAATTTGATAAAAGTTGTTTGCTACAATTTACTTGAAGAACTAGATTTGCAATCCTTTCAAATATAACCGACCATTGTAAACACCCAAATCCAGACTACATCAAATGTGTACGTACAGGCAGTGTGTAAAGTGTGTAAAGCTCCTTTATGAAAACATGTGCAACTGACAAAAAGAGTAGCTCATCGTTCTTCATTCGTTTAGTCTCAAAGCTTTTGACGAGGGCTGCGATTAACGATTATTTTGATAATCGATGAATCGGACGATTATTTCTTCGAAAGCTTGATCAGCTGGATGACGAGGAAACAGCAGAGCTGCTGGAGGCTCCTCAAGTTCCTCACGTCCAAACGGGACAACGTGGTGCTTCGTGCCGGGTTACGTCGACGTTGCATATTTTGCCATTGACACACTGTCAGGGCTCTGACGTGGGACGCATTGAGCGGGACAGTCACTCATTTCGGTCTTCGGTAACGCACTCCCCGTCGGCCATAGCGTCCACATTCCCCCCCGATGCTCGCACACTTCTCAGTGACGTCTCCGCCTGCGTCATGTGACTCACAACAACTGCCGGCTGCTCTGTCCTCTACGTCGGCCAATGCTTTTAATAATAGAATTAATAGAATTTTATCAATTTCATCGATTTGTTGTTGCAGTCCTACTTTTGACGTGGCCAACAGAATCTTCATGGTCCTTTTCTTGTTTCCACTGCACTTGTCCCAACTACTAAGAGACATGTGTCATCCAGGTTTTCCTTCACCTGCTCTGTGCCGCCACATCCTCGTCTTGCGCTGAGCAGGTCTCCTCACGTTATGCGCGCGATACATTGTCAGCAGGACACTTGGTTGGCGTTTCCTTCTCAAGGTGTGACGGGGTTTGGCCCGTATTTTCCGAGTTGTCGTCAATGCAGCATCACATGCAGATAATCCCACCCGACTCGTCCTACAAACCATTCAGAGGAAGGTGGGTCTCTTGGTGGAGGGTTGATTTGAAAGAATGGCGGAGGCAGCTCCAGATACCCAGAATATCCAGATATTGTTGTATCTTTAGTATTTTATGGAGTATATTTATTCATTTAGTGTGAGTCTGCAGCTCCAATTCTGTCTCTAAGAAGAGCTTGAACCTTTCCAGTAAAGTTAGCAAAGACCGCAATGCTTTGCTGTAGGACGTGTCGAGGCATCATCGTGAGACAGGAATGGAGATAAGAGGACATCAAACCCTGTCTGCCTGGTTATCTTCCAGGAGCTCCACTGTTACACCTGCAGGGGTCACCGATCTGTTTGGGTTAAAGCACCCAAATATGCAGACGTATAAAGAGAAGAAGAAACAGCTGAGACTCAAAAGGCCCCCCCTTTCGTCTCGTCACAGCAACCAAACCCCCATGTGTCCCTTTGAATGTTGAGGCCTATCAAAGGCCGTCCTGTTGCGTACAGGACCTGGTGCCATCTAGGGGCGAGCATTACATTACATTACATTACATAAGTGCATTCAACCATAGGACACAAACTCAGAAGAACAAGAAACAAGAAAGTTCAATTTGCTCAAAGAAGCCAATTTACAATTTGCTATAGATGAGTGGCGTTATAAGTACAATTTAAGTGCTACAATTTGTTAGTCTTTAGTCGAGGTAGAGTGTGAAGAGGTGTGTCTTTAGTTTGCGACGGAAGATGTGAAGGCTCTCAGTGGTCCTGGTGTCTTCAGAGAGCTCGTTCCACCATTTAGGAGCAGGACAGCAAAGAGTCGAGATCTAGTCGAGTGTTTTGCTCTCAGTGAGGGAGGGACGAGTAGTTTATCACATGCATGTTCGAGTCCTGACTGCCTCATGTTCCATGTCGAAAGTGTCCCTAAGCAAGACACCTAACCTCTAATTGGTCCCTGGGAAAAATGTAAAAACCCATGGGATAAAAATGTAATGTAAGTCGCTTTGGATAAAAGAGTCAGCTAAATGACCTGTAATGTCCCGATCCATTCACAGCATGGTAGGTGAGCACCAATGCTTTGAACTGGATGCGGGCGGCCACCGGTAGCCAGTGAAGAGAGCGGAGTAGTGGAGGAGTGTGGGAGAAAGACCAGTGGAGCTGCTGCATTCTGGATGAGCTGCAGAGGTCGAATGGTGGTAGCAGGAGACCTGCGAGGAGGGAGTTGCAGTAGTCCAGGCGGGAGATGACAAGAGCCTGAATCAGTACCTGCGCTGCCTTCTGAGTGAGAAGGGGACGTATTCTCCTGATGTTGTAGAGCGAGTATCTACAGGATGGTGTTGTCAGTGATGTTGGGAGTCAGGGAGAGTTGGCTGTCGATTGTGACGCCGAGGTTCTTAGCGGTTAAAGTGGGCGTTAACACAGAGTTGCCAAAGTTGACCGTCAAGTCCTGGGTCGGAGTAGTTCAGTCTTGTCGGGGTTGATTTTGATTTTCAGATGGTGGGCGGTGTAATGGGAAAATGATATGTGACCCTTTTAAATGCTTCATTTGTATAACCAGTTTATTAGTTGCAAGTGGTTAGATCACAAAGGCCCTGACAAAGAACTGATGTCTCCCACTTGGATTAGATGTTTCCAGCGTCATAGCTGTAGAGATTGAACAAAGTGTTTGTTATGTCTATGACCACCTTTGTTTAAGCATGTTGGGAGAGCAAGGATACGGTCAAAGAGCTGACGTGTCTTACATGGATAAGATGTTCCCAGTACCCTGACTGTAGATACTCAACAAGATGGTCAAAAGTTTCTGTTGACGCCACCGATATCTAAACTTAGGTATAAGAACTGCCTCGATGTGTTGGGAAGAAAAAGGAGGTTCTTGACAGTCTACTGACCACGTAGCTGTTGTGACCCTTTTTCCCTTGCAAGGAAATAAACAGAGAAAAGACATACTTGACTTGCCAAGAGAGTTGGTGTAAAGCGAGAAGAGAAGGGGACCCGGGATGGAACCCTGAGGAACTTCCATTGTAAGAAGACAAGGTTCCGACACAGATCCTCTCCAGGTTACCCGGTAGGTGCGTCCGTCGAGGTAGGACGAGAGAAGGGAGAGAGCAGAGCCTGAGACACCAAGTTCCTGAAGGGAGGAGATAAGGATCTGGTGGTTGACCGTGTCAAATGCAGCAGAGAGGTCCAGAAGGACGAGGACAGAGGACAGAGAGGAGCTCTAGCAGTGTGGAGTTGCTCTGAGACAGCGAGGAGAGCAGTCTCTGTGGAACGGCCTTGAAGCCTGACTGGTGGGGGTCAAGGAGGTTGTTATGGTGGAGATAGGAGGAGAGTTGGTTAAAGATAGCACGTGATCTTTAGAGTTTAGAGTCTGAAGAGTTTTGGACAAAAAGGGAAGAAGAGACCGGTCTGTAGTTGTTTTCTTCAGAAGGGTTGAGGGTAGGTTTCTTCAGGAGGGGGTTGACTCTTGCCTCCTTCAGAGAATTGGGAAAATAGCCAGATAACAGAGCATTGTTGATGAGACAGGTGAGGAAAGGAAGGTCAGGAGCAATAGATTGTAGAAGATGTGATGGAATTGGGTCAAGAGGGCAGGTGGTCGGACGGGCAGAGGTTACTAGGGTAAGAACTTGGTTAGGAGACAGCGGGGTGAAAGAGGAAAGTGAGGGCGATTGAGGTGAAGCCAGCAGGATGCAAGAAGTAGTAGGTGGGTTTGAGAAAGAGGAGCGTATGTCAGCTATGTTCTTGGTAAAGTAGTTGATAAAGTCACCCGGAAGAAGAGTGGAGGGGGGAGGAGGACTAGGGGGTTCGAGGAGGTTGGAGAAGATCGAAAAGAGTTTTTTGGGGTTAGAAAATGAAGATTCGATTCTGGATTGGTAGAAAGAGCTTTTGGCAGCAGAGAGTGAAGCAGAAAAAGAGGAGATAAGAGATTGAAATTTAAGCAGGTCGTCAGGTCGTTTATATTTACGCCATCTCCTTTCCGACGCTCGCATGGTGGCTCTCATGGCACGCACCGGTTGAGACAGCCACGGAGGCGGAGGGGATTTGCCAGTCCGTCGTGTCATAAGAGGGCAGAGAGAGTCTAGAGAGGAGGAAAGAGTTGAGGAGAGTCTCTGCAGCAGCGTTCGGATGCAAGAGTGAGAAGGAATCAGTGGAAGGGAGAGAGGTAAAACAGAGGGAGAGAGGAAGCGAATGTAAAGGTAAGGAATCATCTCCCCTGATGAAGTGGGTGGAAGGGTTATGGCTGGAACATACACTCCCTCCACTATTCTACCTCTTACATTATATATATAAATTTGTTCCTTCACTTTTGTCTCCGCAGGTATGTCACTGCAGCGGGAAGTCTCTCTGTCACTGTGATGGTGTCAAAGGTCAAAAGGTGAGAATATCTATCCATACACTGCTTCCTGACTGGTTAGACCTCACTGACCCTGGATAAGTTAGTACACACCATCTGTCGCCCTCCAGTGGTCACCTTCTTCCACGACATCCATTATTTTCTGGACCTGGAGTTGAAAGGGCGTCTGACTACACTCTCATTACAGTCTATTGAGGTTCTGATCAGGGTCTAATCAGGGTCTGATGAGGGGGCAATTAGGGTCTAATTATGGTTTGATTTGGCTCTAATGAGGGTCTGACGGGGTCGAATTAGCTACTGATGAGGGTCTGATAACGGTCTAACGAGGCTCTCTTGAGATTAATTTATTTTGACAACACGAGCTCTGAATAGGGCTGCGGTAAAGTCGGACGTCTTTGAGTCTAAGGTATGTCGGTGCCGGAGACCCCCCAGGTGTGAGCTCTGTATTTCAGGTGTGTTCAACAGGAGAACAAAGGCCGGTTCCCCTCTGCTGAACATCAAACGTCCATTTGTGCCTTCGCGAGCCTGAAGGTACCTGGACCCCGGCCAGGACTCATACTCACCTGTTTACCTGACGTCAATTGAGTTTCCTTTCTTCTGCGTGGTGGCAGCTGAACTGACCCAGGATCTGGGTTCACCTGCTCATCAGCTGATCCTACTCAGCTCTACCTATGTCCCCCCCCCTCAGGGAGAATCTGGTTACTTTGGATACGACGGACTTCCCGGAGTGATCGGTTACCCCGGTAACGAGGGCAACCAGGGCCCACCCGGGGACAAGGTAGCTAGCTAAGATTATTATAGCTGTTATGATCTTGCCTTTTAACCGTCTCTATTTTGAAAAAACACTAGTCATTTTTTGCCATGATTGATGATGTCTGGCTGATGGAGATATCGTGTTTCATGACTTCAGCTCAGCAAACAAACAGATTCTTCCAAAGTTGAAGATCATACAGGTTAACTCATTAACTAACTTTTATTAATTTCACTACATCAAATAAAGCTATTTTATATTGTTATACTCTGTAGATTACTTTCAGTCATAATCAAGACTGGAAATATGAGCACATAACACCCCTTTCTACAGTCTCTACACTGTCTACTCATTCCAGATTGACTACTCACGCATAAACACACAAATGGCCACCTGACGGCAGCACAGTCACTAACTCTTTTTAAACTGACATAAATACTTACTCATTCAGGAAGGCGCTTTTTTTACTCTGTGTTAAAAATGTTTCCGCTATGTTTTTACTAGCGTTTACTTTATTTGAACTATGTTTTGCTGGCTCTGTCGCACAGAGATATGTTGAGGAAGATTGTGTTTGAAATAAAATGCATTATTATTATATAAAGATGATGTTATTCCATCTTGTTTAATACAAACCTTATTTTATAAAAAAAACACAGCTTCACGTACAGTCAGATGAATATTATTACTATAATTACTATTCATTTAATTTTTGTTTTTGTTTTTTTCTCTCTCAGGGTGATCTGGGATCAGCTGGAGGTTCAGGACTGAAAGGCTCACGGGTACAAACAACTGATACTTTCTTTTTATTAACATTAACATTTTATTGTAGATAAATAGAGATGAGACACCTATGCTGTTCAGGGTCATATTGATCCGCTCACTCAAAATCAAGCCAAATGAGTAAAGTAAAGTAAACGTATAGTGTTAAGTCTCTGAAATGAACATGATTCTATGCCTGAGCTCAGTTAGTAAAATAAAAACTTTCTTTTTCCTTCAGGGTCTTCCAGGAAGACCTGGTTTTCCAGGACCTCCAGGACTGCCGGTAAGACAGAGAATAACCGACGCGCAGAGAACTCATGTGACTTTGGTCATTGTTGAACATTCACCATGTTTATCGTCAGGGACTCCCCGGACACGAAGGACACATCGGTCTACCAGGACTCCGAGGATGCAATGGGACAAAGGTAGAAAAAGAGCCCCACAACAATTTAAATATGCAGATAAGGCGTGTAGATAAAGAAGGGAATGGGACCTGGACTTCAGCTCCTCAGAGTAGGTTTGTTGTAGATTTTATCTTATGTAGAATAAGATAAAATCTACAACTAAAACTATTACAACATGAAAGTTGATAAGTTCCAGTGTGTGAACCCTTCTTGGGAGGATCTACCTGAGCCACAAGTCATACAAACACTGACTATTGGTTGGTGTCCTCCAGGGGGACATGGGTTACCCTGGGTTTTCCGGGGTTCCGGGATACGCCGGCCTACAGGTGAGTCTTTCCTAAGTTCTTATTCTCCGCAGACTAAGCTAGGCTAACAAGCCCTGGGATGCCAAACTCTAACTGAGCTTGTGTGTTTCAGGGTCAACAAGGACCACGAGGGGCAAAGGTAAAAATCTGTCCATCTTCACACTATCAGGTTAAAACCAAACATGTTACTCAGTAGTTTGCTGCTATTAAAAGTTTATCCTTGAACCACACATGCTAACCTCAGTTAGAGAGCTAACGGCTAACACTCGGAAGTTCAGGCATCAAAGTTATTGTTGATTACAGGAATGTATTCTTGTCTTACGTTTGTCAAGAACAACATTCATTTAGTAAGTTTCTGACCTCATGGTTTTGATGGAAGAGAGATGATTTAATTAGCAAAAAACAGCTGAATTCAAACTGGAGAGTTTATCGTCCTTATTTTCTAAAACGCAGGAAGAAAAAAACACAGCTCAAACATTTCTTGATTGTTAAAAAACACTCATTACAACAGTTTATGTTTTGTAGGGTGACACCTTTGTCTTCCCGCCCACTCGGGATATTAAAGGAGCAACGGGACCACCAGGACGAGACGGAGAAGACGTCAGTTGCTGTTTTACATTTTATTAACATTGTTACTCAGAAGAACATTTATCCTCGATTTGGATTTTTGGAAAATCATTTGTAGTTTCCTAGCATGCATTTCACCTCAAAACAATTTTTCCTCTATTGTTGTAATGTAAACCAGTCCATAGAATAGGCCATAGGCCACTGCCTGCCATAGTGGAGAATATTGATGGCAGCCTTGTCTCTGATTGGCTGGTGGAGCGTGTGCACTGATAGACTGTTTGCGTTGCAGGGCCTGGGTGGAGATCCAGGTGAACCAGGCCTGTCAGGACCACCAGGATCCGCTGGACTTCCAGTACACTTCACATTTTAAGATATCCAACGTTAATCCAAATATTTGTTACGAATGGCTCAACCACCTAACATCAGCTGTTTATGAACTTGGTGTTTTTTCATTAGGGAACTCCAGGGTTTCCAGGGTTACAAGGAGAGAAGGTTAGCTGTAATATGTTTTTTTCTGATGCTCAGTATTGATGCAGCAATTCCATTTAACTTAGGACCTGTCTTCAGGTTTGTTCAGTAACAAACTTCTGGTTTGATCACAACATTTGAAAACAACTTAGTACCTTATTGGCAGAAGATGCAAAAGTAACCCCTTTGGGGACTTTGGGGTCGCTTTAATTAAAACATATTAATATTCAACTAATCTCTGCCAGATGTTTTTAGGCCTGATTTTCTGCCTTATGCTGTGATTTTGTTTCAGGGACAGGAGGGTCCCAGTCCGGTGATACCAGGTCCCAGTGGACAGAAGGTGAGCTAAATGGTTGCAGTATTATGATAATGCTAAAGCTAACTCGGGTTATGAATTACAAATAAAATAGACACAATTAGGCCTCAAGTGTTTTTGATCTATGTCCCAACATCTTCATCAGCCTCACCTTGGTTTCAGGGGGATCGCGGACCACCAGGGATCCCTGGACAGAAAGGAATCAAACTGTATGCCGAAGGACCGAAAGAACTGAAGGTCTGTCTCATTGTCTGTCTCTCTCTAATGCCTCAACGGCCTGTTTTTACTAATGTATTTGGTGTCGTATTTCAGGGGGAACCAGGTGACGTTGGACTGAAAGGTTGTCAAGGATTTCCTGTAAGTCCAAGCTGTCTCTAAGTCTGACAACCAAATTCTATATGTGTCTCGTCCACCCATGCTTAATGGTTGTGACTGACTTTAGTGTTATCATCAGTCAGGCTGATGTGTGCGCCACATGTGGTGGTTTTCTCCACCAGGGCGTGCCGGGGACACTGGGGGTTAAAGGAGAAAAAGGAGGCCGAGGCGATCCTGGCTCACTAGTAAGAGAGAGACCCAAGTACTAAACTATCATAATATGGATCTATATTCAGAATTCATTTGAGCTAATCAATAACACTTATAAACAAGCAATAATGGATTTATATCTGTCAATTATATTTTTGTTATACCCTGTGTTGTGCTTGTGACCTTAACGTCATTGATTCAACATTAAGGGGCTTGGTGTTTGTGTTGTAGGGTAAACCTGGAAAGGATGGAGTCTTTGGAGAGCTGGGACAACAGGTAACAAGCTAAGCTAATAGGAACGCTAATCAACTGTATGCACCAAGATACAATACAATAGGACACGCTACATGTGATACGACACAAATCAATACAGTATAACACAATACAATACGGTACGATACGCCACTCTGCGGTACGATACTGACACGGTGTGGCTTCTTCCCCTGTTTTATTATGTGGTTTCTCGTGTCCGTTGTGTATTTTACCCGTGAGTGATGGTCTGCCGTGTCCCTGATTGTTTCCTCCTGTGTCCATCATCTGCGCCGCCCCAATGTGTTTACACAAGGTGTGGCCCTTGTCTACTTGTAAGTTCATTGTCGATGTTGGTGTCATGAGAGTTTTTGGGCTGTCTTGGTTTCTGTTTTGTGATATTTCGTTTGAATAAAATAGTTTTTGTTTTTGAAACCTGTGAGCGTGAGTCGTGGTCCCTGGCTGACGACCGTGACTGATACTCTACGGTACGATACAATGCGGTACGATAGAAGGGTATGCTTTAGGGCGGGATACATGCTGATTGACAGATCTCTACCAGAGACGTAGACAGCGTCTCTACCTCCTCCTCAGTCAAGATACACAACGACCAAATCCTAACCCTGTGTAGGAAGTCTACCGCCTACTTTGAAGGAGGAAGGTCGTGTTTTGCTCGGCACGGCTCAGGCAGATATCTGTCAATTCATCAAATATGATTTATCTTTTACCCAGTTACCTATTTGGTAATTATTGTTGGTTGAGTTAGTTGATGTTTTACTACATTAAAAAGTCTGCATTAAGGTTTTTTTTATTTTTTTACTGGGCCGAGGCACTTCTTCTGCTCCTCATATCTGTAAGAAAGTCCCGGAAAGCTGCAGGTCTGCAGATTGAAGCCCTTCATGATTGCTGCTGCCTTTAATTGACCGTTTTTGTCGGAATTGTTAAAGACATTCTTAAATTACAATACCGTACATACCCTTTTAAAAAAAAAATCCTTTTAATGTTTTCCTTTATGTTTCAATGTTCTTAACTGTTTATGAATCTCCTTGCTTTATGATGTTTTTAATAGTTTTATGTGAAGCACTTGGAATTGCCTTGTTGTTGAAATATGCTATAGAAATAAAATTGCCTTGTCTAATGATGACTGATCACTAATTGAATCTAACTCTATCTGTGTATCTGCAGGGAGACCCCGGGGATCGCGGGTACCTTGGTCCTCCTGGTATTGAAGGAGCAACAGTGAGTATTGAATGTAAAAGTATTTAACACTTATACTTAATACTGCGTCGGTGTTGATAGTGTTTTGATATTTGCAGGGAGAGAAAGGTGAACGTGGTTCTCCAGGTTTTCCAGGAGAGGTAAGTCAGAAATTAGGATTTTTGAAACCTAACCATGCAACTAACCAAGAAACTTCTTTCAAAATAATATCCTGATAAAATCAGAGAATGCACACCGACAAACAGTGAAGCGGTGTGGTTGGACATGACATCCGCTGTTCTATAACAAAGTAAATGATGAACAATAATGCCTCATCTGGTTAACTTATCGACTGATGATGTGAAAAGAGATGAAGCCTTCATTCATTGGTTATGAAACAGTAAACAGTATTGTAGCGTCGGGGATGTAGTGGCTCACGCAGCACACGAAGGAGAATGGACGTTTAGGCAGGAATCATTTTATTTGTTAACAGCAAAAACAGTTAGCAGACACCCCCAGGCGTTCGGTACACTCTCACATTACTCACAGACAACAACAACACAGAACTCTTCTAGCTATCTTGACTAGCCCCACCAAAACACAGGAACACCCTCCCCTCATCTCCCACAATCACTGGCCCTGCCTAATTCCCCCTGATTGGCCAGCGTGAGGGGAATGACGTGACGGCATCGTCCCAGGAGCATTGGCTGCGGGGTGAGCAGGTGGAGCACCGCGTGGTGACGTTCCTCATGCCCCGGTTGGCAGTGGGGAGGCGAGGTAGCTGCACCCGGTACACAACCTCACCCACCCTCTCCAACACTGTGCAGGGACCCGCCCATAGACTGTCAAGCTCTCCGGCACAGAAAGGCTATCCTCCTTCCCTCATGTCGTAGCTGTGTTTTTGTCTCACACCAGCACTCTGTTGCTGCTTCTGGGCAAAAACATGGGCAGATTCGAGGCGGTCTTGCAGCCTCCTGGCATACTCTGGGGATTCAGGAGCGTCCAAAAGCCATTTCTGACTGGGATCTAGCATGAGCAGGGCGGGAGAACAGGAAGAGGTCTCTTGAACTGCAGATCGACATGCAATTAGCACCAACAGCAAATGCCTGTCCCAGTGGCCCGTGGTGCAATGGAATCTTTCCACCAGCCCGTCACTCTGGGGGCACAGGGGGGAGGTTTTGTGCATGCCTAGACATTTGCACATTCAATTCAATTTCAATTTCAATTCCAATTTCAATTCAATTCATTTTATTTTGTATAGCCCAAAATCGCAAATTACAAATTTGCCTCAGAGGGCTTTACAGTCTGTACACATATGGCATCCTCTGGTGGCACATGGTGGCAAACATCCGCAACTCGAAGTTCCTTTCCTGGTCGCTGTGTATGGTCTCCGGCACGGCAAAACGGCTGAATATGCCACCCACCAGGGCCTCTACGACTGTGTCTTGGTCTGGTATAGCCTACGCTTCTGGACATTTTGTGAAATAGTCTATGGTGTTGAGCACATACCGGTTCCCTCCGTCGGCTACATCCACGGCCACCTTTTCCATTTGGGCCCCCACGGGGGACTGCTGCAGCGGGGCGTAGGAGCGACACCAGTAGAAGCCTTGGCAAAGACGCCGCAGTGTTCTGGAAACTCCAAAATGTCCAGACTGTGCAGCTCCATGCATGGCTTTCAGAACCAAAATCTGCAGACCTTGGGAACCACCATCTGCCACCTTTCCTCCCCTGTTGCTGGCTCCTTCCATGCCCACTGAAGCACTTCCTGCTCGCGGGTCTCTCTCCGTTCGCAGTACTGGCACCCTTCTGTGGCACACGGTCGTGGGAGCGCATTGGCATTAGTGTGGCGTTTCCTGGCCCGGTGCACCACGTTGAAGTCGAAAGCCTGGAGCTCCTCCAACCTGGCTACCTGCACCTCTGCCTCCTACAAACCTCCTGTAGTACGAGGTCAGGCAAGAAAACTGTTTCTGGCCGGTGGGGGTGGGCCATTCTGCGACCACCTACACCTTTTCTCGCATGGTGACAATGCCTTCGCCACCTACCCGGTGCCCCAAAAAAGACACCTCCCTCTGCACGAAGTGGCACTTCTCTGGGTGCCGCTTCAGGCTTGCCGCTCTTATTTTTTTCCAGGACCAACCACAGCGACGCAAGGCTTGCTTGAATGATCCACAATGTCGTCCAGGTAGACCAGGCACTGCTGAAAGGGGACTGATAATATCTGCTGCGGAGGTCCAAGGAAGGTCCAAGGTCCAAGGAAGAGAACAAAAAGAAGACCCCAAGACCAAGTCTAGGGACTCGTCAATGCGGGTAGTGAATATGAATCCTTCTTGGTCACCCCATTTACCGGCCTGTAATCCGTACAGAGTTGCCAGCGGCATGTCTTCTTCAGGACCTTGTCATGGTCTGCTGCCCAGGGGCTGTCAGCTGGATGACACCCGCCTGCAGCATGCTGGTGAACGCGTCATCATAAGCCTGTTGGCGAGCCAGCAGAAGGCGGCATGGGCAGCACTTAATAGGACGCACGTCCTCTGTGTCAATCTCATGCTGCACTAGGTCAGTTAGGTCAGACTCTCCGGTAACTGTGCGCAGTCACACTGACTGATCCACCGATGGGGTCAAGCCGAGTCCAGTCTGTGATCATATCTGCTCTCACCAGAGTTACTTTTTACCCTGTGTCCACTAGCGCCAAACAGGGCACCCCTTACACAGTAACAGAGACATAGCACGAGTTCCCAGTGCGCCCAACTGCAACGACAGGCTCCATGCTCACGTTGTCATCCGCTTCTGGGGGAAGCGGAGGTGGTCTCTCCATATGGTAGTCTCCAGCCGCTGCACCACACACATTCTCTCTCCACGGCCATCTCTGCAACGACTGTGGGTGCTGCAGCTGGACCTAGACCCGCGGAGACAATTGACCCGATGAACCGCCTCTGGAAGGCCCCTACCAGCGCTAGGTAACACCATCTGTCCTCCGCGCTCAACAGTAGCTGGCATGACAGCCTGTCCCTTGTGGGACACAATGCCAGCTGTAGTGCCTTAGTCTTTATGGACCATTACCCTGCATGTGACAGTAATTTAAATTGAGCTAGGAAAGCTTCCCAAGGCGCCCTCCCGTCGTATTTCTGTGTTTTCACCACCTGGACTGCACACGATTGATGGGCGCTGCCATTGTAGTTTAACGCTACATCCCCCGGAGAAACAGTGGGAAACTCATGCCGGCGTCTCTAGCCATCCTCTCTAGCCTACTCTCTCAGACAAGCCCTCGCATCCCGCGTAGCTCCGGCAAAACTTTTGGCCATGTCTGTTGACCACCCGCCAGCTCCCTCTTCCTCCGCTTCTCCCTTTTCTTCCTTTGCCGTAACGTTGACGTTAGTCTCGTAGACACGATCCATGCCCACAGCAGGCTAACCGGCTAGCTCTCCACAGGCTTCAGCAATCTGTCTGTTCAAAGTCACTTCTGACACCACTATGAGTTTACAGACTTCCTGTTAAATGTGAGTGTTTGTGTGTTATCAGTTGCTTTTCAGACACCATTACCTGAAGGGCCAGCGCGGTGTCCCCGGACCCAGAGGACCCGAAGGAGTCCAGGGAGAACAAGGTGGTACAAAGAAGGGGTTAAAAACACACAATTGTAGTCAAATATGAATAATTCTAAGTAATGGTCTAATTCTTAGTCATGGTCTATATTCTAGTTTTCATTGTTACAGGTGGAAACTATCAAAACCCCCACATTTGAGTTGTATGATATTCATACCTATTTATGATTAAAAATGTCTCTTATCAACAAAGCAGAAGCAATGTTCAGGGTAAATTAATTATAAATATCAAATGAATTGTTTGAGTTTGAGTACCTCAGTGATCTTGTGAGATTAAGTCCTGGTTGTGGACCAGCTCTTTACCCCCCCAGGACTACTGCAGGGGTCCTCCGAGTCTTCCCAACTAGTCTACATCTGCTTTGTGGACATGGGGAAGGCATTCCACCTGAAGGCTACTGCACGAAAAAGGGGATTAAGGGATATTCAGATTATCCTGGATGAATTTAGCTTTGACTTGGTTGCACGAAAGCAAGTTGAATTAAACCCATCCAAGTAACCATGGCGATTTATTCTTGGCAGCTAGCCTGCTCCAGACCAGGCTAACAGCCGGGATAAGATTAATCCTGGAGTCACATGTGTTATATCAGCTGCCGCTCTGATCTGAAAAATACGTGTTTAACAGTTATTCCGTTGTCTTCTGAATGTGTTCTGGTTCATTTACATTTACATTCATTACTTTACATTACATTACATTACATGTCATTTAGCGGACGCTTTTATCCAAAGCGACGTACAATAAGTGCATTCAACCATAGGGTACAAACTCAGGAGAACAAGAAACAAGAAAGTGTAATTTCCTCAAATAAGCCAATTTACAATTTGCTGTAGATGGGTGACGTTACAAGTACAATTTAAGTGCTACAATTTGTTAGTCTTTAGTCGAGGTAGAGTCTGAAGAGGTGTGTCTTTAGTTTGCGGCGGAAGATGTGAATTACTTGTATACAAATATCTGTTTTATGGATATGTTTGGAATAACGACTGACGGCAAATTACGAAGACCCTTTTGATTCAGTGCGAGAGCATTCTGTCTTTTTTTTTCAATGTGATCTGGTGGTCATGCGATCAGACAGCATGAGCTCACGCGGCTAATGCCACCTCCTTCAGACAGTAACATTCATTTTCTCTCCTCTTTTTAGGGTTCATTGGTTTTCCTGGACTCCAGGGTGAGCCAGGTACTGTCCTCTCACTCTCTCACTTCCTGTTATTTATTAATGATTGAGAGCAGCCAATAAGCTATCATCAGACAGTGTTTAGTTTCAACTATCAGACACAATTGGTTATAGTGATGATAGAACTGTGATGTCACATTGAAGACTCCTCTCATTCTCTGGAGGTGTGGCCTCAACTAGTCCACCGGGCCCCCAGGGGCCTCCGGGCTTAGCCGGACCCAAAGGAGACCCAGGGGGGCCGGGGCCCCTCGTCTTTGGGCCCCTAGGAGAAATCGGAGCACTTGGAGCTGGTGGAGCTGAAGGAGAACCGGGAGAACCGGGAATACCAGGTGATGGAGAAAATAAGCGTTTCTATGTTTCTGTGATAACATCATGACATCCAAAATATCAACTTTATCATCCAAGATTAGATAACCGATAAGATAAGATATTTCTTCTATTGCCGCAGCAGGAAAAGGTACAAGATTACAGCAGAAAAGGGGTTGAAGTGCACACAGACATAGTAAAACACAACAGTTATACATGGCAGTAATAAGAACAGGAATAAAAGAAGAACTAGAAAAGTCCGCAGTAATTTTAAGAGTGTGGCCTAGATGGCCCGCAGGTGCCTGTGCATGAAACGGCCAAGCAGGCAAGTGAAGACCAGCCACGAAGGCTAGCTAGCAAACTAAAGACATGATCCATTTTACATGACCCATTTTTTAAGCTACTTGTCGGCAGTTGGGTCCTGTTATTACTAGTGCAATGCTAACGTTAGCTAGCGCCATGTTAGCGTCATGCTAGTGCCCTCTCCCCTCCCAGCGTTGGCCGTATCATTGCCCCACCCCCCAACGTAACGTCCACACATTGCCCCCCCCCCCCCCCATGTCGGCCGTATTGTCCCCCCCTCGATTTTCTCTGGCTGTTTTTGCCACCTCAAGAATCAGGAAACATTTATTGCCAAAATCTGTCAAACATACAAGGAATTTGTCTTGGCGGTTGGTGCGTTGTCAGCAGTTAGGTCCTGTTATTACTAGTGCAATGCTAGCTAGCGCCATGTTAGCATCATGTAAGTGCCCCGCGCCATGCGGCCCCTCCGCTGCCGGCCGTATTATCCCCTGTTAGGGTTTTAAGTAGAAGTGAATGTCTAGTCATAGAATTTGTAGTACGTGTAATAATGTAGCCTTCCGAAACCCTAACACCCCCTATTCCCCGCCCGTCAGCTAGACTTGCATTACAAAAGAAAAACTGGTGGGAAATAATTCCCTTTTAAACGACTCATTGTTTTCTGATATAATTCCCTCTCTACTCGTCAGATTTTGTGCCGGGAGGGGTCGGTCGTCCAGGAGCTAAAGGTGTGAAAGGTCCGTTGGGTTTCCCAGGAGCTAGAGGAGAGGAAGGACCGGCAGGTGAGAGTTAAAGGAAGATCACATGAATGTATGAAATATGATGTTGCCTTCTGAATCAGATCTTGTTCTGATGGCGTGTCCACTCCTCTCTTGTTTCCTGGCTTCTCATGTCCTTCTTTCTGCTCTTATCTCCTGTCCTTGTTTTTCTTGCTTCTCTCCCGTTTTCTGTCCTACACTTCTCCTTGATGTTGAAATGGATCTATTCTTGGCCAGGTGAGAAGGGACAGGTGTGTCCCGATATCCAAGGACCTGCAGGTAAGCCAGGAAGGCGAGGTGAAGACGGTGCACCAGGTAAGAGCAGAACCTGACTCAGCGGCCTAATCACCTTTTACAATATTAATTGATATTATCTTAACAATATAATTATACAAAACATTTGTTTTCTGTTGTTATTTATACCCAAAGATATAAATATGAAGATAATAAGCAGAGCTCTCATCCAGCATCAGATTCAGTGTTTTGTCTACCCTGTAGACATCTCTGTGATGTCATTCTGTTTTCAGGATCGGTTGGTTCTCCAGGAGCCAAAGGTCAAACAGGGTACAACGGTGTTCAAGGACCAAAGGGTCAACAGGTTAGCCCAAAGATCTGATAATCTGTAAAATGTTTCCATACGACACCAACTATTGCATCAACATGTCTGCTCTTCAATCCGCTCTCTTTGTTCCCCCCTTTCATTCTTCCTTGTCTCCTTCCCTCTCTTGACTAGTAACTAACACATGTCTGCTTCGCTTGGTTCTGTGTTTAGGGCCTCATTGGGAACAAGGGCCTCCAGGGACCACAGGGACCCATCGGTGACCCTGGCATCATGCAGAGGGTCGGTGTGAAGGGAGAGGAGGGAGACCGGGGGGAGTCAGGACCTCCGGGTCCAGACGGGAGAGATGGGTCTCCGGGATTTACCGGACGAAAAGGTGCTCTGGGACAGAAAGGGAACCCTGTGAGTATCAGAGAGACAGCGGGTTGGTTAGTTTGTACGTCCTGACTCAACATCAATCTGAGTGTGTTTGAGGAAAAATAAGGAGGCGGCAAACAGGTCCTGGATCAGCTGTTGTTCCCTTCTCTTGTTTAAAATGCATCTTCAGCTCCACCCTCTCCCTGAGCTCACAGTTGTGTCTTGTTAAAACTCTCCCCCTTTCGGCGCCACCTTTCTGAACACTCCAGACCTTCTCTCTGTTCAATGTTCAAAAGATGCTGATATTTTCTGTATCGCTGCTTTAAGGGCCCTCTGGGGCAAAAAGGCAACATGGGGCGTACTGGTGACACGGGTCCCAGAGGACTAATGGGTCAGCTGGGGCCGTCGGGACCGCTCGGAATTGGGGACCCAGGACCTGTGGGGTCTAAAGGCAACGTAGGGGTGCTAGGACCTCGAGGAGATCCTGGGAATCCAGGTGAGACCGTGGCAGGCGTCGAACACAGGCCCATCCTTACTGGACAAAATCTTTTCAAAGTTTTCAAAAAATAGTTTGTGTCCGAACACACGCCGGTTAGGACCAATATGATTGCCGTGGCGAGTTCCTGCCGGCGGTTAGCGTGGATGCCCATAGCATCCTTAGCATCATTAGTTCTTTCACAATTGGAGAATATCTGTATTCTTTGAAGTAAGAGAAAATAATGTTTTCTATCTTGTTCCGACTGGCTTTGGTAAGAGTTTGATTGACAGATGGTGTATCCAATCAACTGCCATGGTTCGAGTTAAACTCCATCATTTCTTTCAGGGGAAAAAGGTTCTCCGAGGGAAATCATGACCTCTCCAGGAGACCCAGGACCGAAAGGAGAGAAAGGTTTACCTGGAATCCCTGGAGCCAAAGGTGAGACGGATCCTTCTACTGTCTTCTTCTAATCCACTTTTTTTTGGTAAAATTCAGGTTTACAACCAACACTATAAAATCCAACCCTTTAACCCTACAACTCACCTGTCACCGGTCTCTCTTGGTTTTAGGTGTGACAGGAAGTGTAGGTGCTCCAGGATTCGTTGGCCCAATGGGAGAGAAGGGAGATGATGGGTTCTCTGTCGAGGGGCCTCTAGGTTTTCCAGGGTTCAAAGGTTAGGGTTGGATAAAACAGCCGGCTAGGGATTCATTGAAGATGATAAATATCAGTAACAATTCAGTAACAATTCTATGTTTTGTCCCAGGACTCAAGGGCCCCCCCGGAACTCCAGGTGTACCAAACTTTGGTATTAAGGGACGTGCAGGGCCATCGGGCCCCCCAGGGATCCCGGGCCCGAAGGTAAAGTGGACTCCGCATTAAGAAATTAAAGGTTCAAATCTTTACATTACATTACATGTTATTTAGCGGACGCTTTTATCCAAAGCGACGTACAATAAGTGCATTCAACTATAGGGTACAAACTCAGGAGAACAAGAAACAAGAAAGTGAGATTTTCCTCAAATAAGCCATTTACAATTTGCTATAGATGCTAATCTTGTTAGTAGATCTCGTCCTGTCTTTGTCCAATTATATATCAACAATATAATTTGAATTCAATTTTTTTCAAAAGTTATTATTACTATTATTATGAATGTTATTATCACTATACCATTTATTACAACAGTAATCATAATAATTACATTTAATATCATTAGAATTATTTTTTATTTTCAATTACGATCATTGTTAATAAATATGATCAAAATTATAATGATAACAATCAAAGTTACAATTATTTGTTCTGTTATTAGAATTATTGTTATTATTCAGCATTTTATTCTGTGGCCGTATGTTTTTCAATGTCAGTTCTCTAACTTCCTTAATGAGACACAATTGTCTACAGAATAAACAGAAATATGTAATTAGAATTAGTATTCTTCAGCTGAAGGTATCGACATTAATAAGATGACTACCTGTTCGCTTGCAGGATGTGAACCATCATGTTCCTAATTCCTGCTCCGATTTGTTTCGTGTGGGTCTCTTCGCACACAGGGGAACATATACAGGGGTATCTGTTTTCCAGGTCAGCAGGGTCAGTTGGGCCCCCAGGGGGAAGACGGCTCCGTGGGTCCCCAAGGAGATCCCGGACCCGAAGGATCAGACGGAGTTCCGGGACCTGTGGGACAAGTTGGATATCCTGGACCCAAAGGTACGTTGCTCAAGATCCAGATCAAGACGCACCCAAGGTTCTAAAATACCTTCTGTGAACTGAGAATGTCTCTCAGGACATAGTGGCCTGAATGGTTTACCTGGTCCGGGTGGTCCTGTTGGACGGTGTTTTCCTGGAGCTCCCGGACCCGATGGAGAGGAGGGACAGACGGGTATCTTCGGATTTACAGGTAGTGTCTCTATACGGAATCTTATATCCACTTTTTCTGCACTTTCTCTTTGTGCCATTTAGAGACCCAAATGAGAAAACTCGCCTTTCTGTCCCTCACACGCGTACATTGTCTTGCAGGGATGCGGGGTCTAAAGGGCGACAGGGGGGACCCTGGCCGGCCTGGCTTTGGGGCCCCGGGGCCTCAGGGGTCTTATGGAGTGCCCGGCTTTGATGGGACTCCAGGTCCAGTAGGGGTAATTGGACTGAAGGGCCTGAGGGGGACCAATGGGGAACCGGGAAGTACAGGTAAGGAGGCGTGGCACACCTGCTCCTCCTCCTGATGAATTGAACCAGAGAGCTGCGAGACCAACATTCCTAAACATTTGTGTTTAGGCACCAGAGGAGACCTGGGTCCCCCGGGGGCCCTCGGGAGTCCGGGGGATGATGGGAGACCAGGAGAGCCCGGAAGAGACGGAGCAAAAGGTTTCAATCAATCAATCAATCAATTGATGAGTTTGATCAGACTGTAACTGTCTGTGACATGTCTGTCCATCAGGTCAAACAGGTGCAGACGGGTCTGGTGGTTCCCAAGGGCCTCAGGGGCCCCCGGGGGACCGAGGAGAACCCGGACCAAAAGGAGTCCGGACAGCCGTTGATATCTATGGAGAGCCTGGAGAACCTGGAGCCCCTGGTACTGTTCTATATCAATGCATTAGCACTCTAGTCCCTGACCTGGTGCTACTATAAACAACAGGTTAGCTTAGCATAAAGACGGGAAACAAGCCTGGCTCAGTCCAAAGGTTGTTGATTAACTAACCCTAGAAACCATTTCACCTTCTGATAAAGGTAAAATTACACGTTCTTGTTTCTTGCTCCTTTGAGTTTGTATCCCTATGGTTGAATGCACTTATTGTAAGTTGCTTTGTTACTGTAATGTAATGTGTATGTGTAAAGGTGTGTCTCACTCTACCTGTCTGCTCCCTCTCTAACTCATTCCCGTGTCATCTTCAGGGTCCACCGGTGTCACCGGTAGCAAAGGAGAAAGCGGCCTCACGGGGCCACAGGGTCTCGATGGCAGAACCGGCAGACCTGGTGACGGCGGGCCACAAGGTGACCACCGCTAACCGAACAAACCGTCAATAGCATCTGCCTTTCCCAAAAGATACCAAAAGTCCTAATTATATTCATGGATGTTTGTGTCTCTAAGGACCACCCGGAGACACAGGCAGAGGTGGATGGAGAGGTCCTCCTGGTCCTTGTGGACTCAATGGTAACCAGGGAGACATGGGGATGCCAGGTAACCAAACATGACCTTTCTCTGCAGAGGTCAATTTATTTGTTGACAGGCTTCAGTGGGTTTATTCTAATCCAACTGCTTAAGAATTACCTGCTAATGAAGTATTCATTCAAAGACTATATTAAACACACAAAGGCTTAATACACTTAAAGTTACGCTGAAGCTTTTGAATGGACAACTTTAAGTGGAGGTTTTTCTGACCAGGTTTTAAGGGTGAGAAAGGTTGCACTGGGCCTTGTGGGAAACCCGGACCAGATGGAATACCAGGCCCAGCAGGACTCAAAGGTTCTAAAGGAGAATCGAGTCCTTCCGGACCCGGGTCTAAAGGGCCTCCGGGAGCGAAGGTTCCACACACGCACACAGACACACAACCGTGACTAACTAATATATAGATTCTGTCTCCATTGGTTCAGATGTGTTAGTTAAATGGAGATGCAGCTAACATGATTAGTTTGTTAGAATAGATGTTTTATTATTCAATGTATGTCTTGTATTCTTATATATCCTGTGATAACCTTCTATGTTTGTCTATTGTTTTTGTATCCTCCATATTTATGATGTTGTAGATTTGAAAACTCATTAAAGACTAATTTAAGCAAGAATGTTGGGTCCTTCTTTCAGGGAAATCCAGGATGTTCAGGAGGACCAGGTACTAAGGGTGAACCCGGCGATGTTGGAGACTTGGGTCCCTCCGGAGCCTGTGGCCCATGTGGCCCCAAAGGAGCCCTCGGAGCCCCAGGATGCAGAGGTGTGATTCAGGGCACTTTATGCATCATTTGCAGAGTTGGAAGTGGCAGTAGCTTCTGTGCTATACATGTATGCGTCTTTTTCTGCATGTCCTTATCAGGTTCTCCTGGGACTCAAGGTGAAAAGGGTTGCGACGGTCCTCCCGGGATAAATGTCCTCCCAGGACCTGCTGGCCTAACAGGTACTTAAACCAGCAGTATTCATACATCTACAACTATTACTTCAATGTCTTTTTCTCGTTTGGTTTATTGGGAATCTAATTTTCAGGTACAAAGGGGGCTCCTGGAGTTCCTGGTCCAGCTGGTTCCAGAGGAAACCAGGGACAGGACGGGATACCAGGACCTCCTGGAGAAAAGGGAGCAATGGGTGGTAGGCCAATTTTGTTCTGATTGGATATGAGTGTTTGTGGTTCAGTTTCAGTTCTTAATCCAATCTTTGGGGGGTTTGATGGGCTTGGTTTGGTTTTTATGTCATCATTATTGTTAATGCTTCTGTGGATGGTGGTTCTACCTGATGGAGGTTCTACCTGATGGAGGTTCTACCTGATGGTGGTTCTACCTGATGGTGGTTCTATCTGATGGTGGTTGTCTCTGCAGTAGTCCTGCCGTACACCTGACTTACTACTCGCAATATTTGAATCATTTCTGTTGTAGGAATTGCATGTATTGTACATCTTTTGCGTTGGTCATTCTGTACAAACGACATCCATTGTAGTCTGTCCATCAGGAGACGGATACTCCCCCAATGTTTTTCCTGTGCTGATGTGAGCGTTTCGGGACAGAAGATGTCGTATGTGTACAGACTGTAAAAGCCTCTGAGGCAAATTTGTAATTTGCAATTTTGGGCTCTACTAAATAAAATGAATTCAATTGAATTGATCACCCCAGGTTCCAGAGCCGGGCCCCGGGGCGCAGATGGGAAAACTGGTTCACCTGGTGAGTCCTCATGAGTGACATTTAGATTTAGGCCGAATTAAAGAAGAGGAAGTAAAACAAACCCTCCTCCTCCGGTCTCCTCAGGGTACCCCGGAGAGCCGGGTTCTCCCGGTGCTTGTGGTCCACCTGGTCCGAACGGTCCCGGAGGAAACCCAGGTTGTTATGGTTCTCCTGGACCTCCTGGTCCTTCTGGTCCCGTTGGCAAGGAGGGAGTCTGCATAGAGGGAAGCAAAGGCAACAACGGAATCCCAGGACAACGAGGACCAAAAGGTGACGGGACACGTTGAGATAATAAATTAACAATCTTAAGTTCCAAAATGTAGCGGCTCTTCAGCGAAGCTTTATGGTCTACTAGAGACCGCCTTAAAGCATCCCCTGCTTTATGGTCTGTTTGACTCCAAATCAGGGGTATTCAACTAAAATGTGAAGAGGTCCAGTTAGAGAAACGTTCTAGAAGCAGCGGTCCGGAAGATCATAATGTGACTACGAGTGTGATAGAGGATGTGATTAAATAGAGGAATAGAGTTGTATCAACATATGCAATAAATCAATACACGACTAACAAATTAATTCAGTACAATTCTAAAAGTCTTTTAACAATATTTATTGTCACGTAACAAAGAACTGAACATATTTGTGTGACTGCAAATATAATTAATGTTCGCTTAACCAAATACAAATACAGAAAATATAAAATAACGGGAAGAAAAGCTTGAATTTCCCCTTTTCTGCTTCACATTTGGACTTGACAGTCTCAGCAAATTATAAATAATAAATTTACACAGTTTAATAGAATATATATATATCCACTCTTTTTTGGTGAGTGGGAGAATTAAGATGTATTTTTCCCTGCAGGATGTTAAACCTGGTCTTAATGCATCAGGGCCGATCTCCTCTCACGTGGAGGAGCTCATTGTGCCTCACGATGACGTTTTAACGGGTTCTGAGCTCATGACACACTGGTTCAGTGCTGCAGTGGGAAGTATGAATAGAAACCAGTCCATCCATTGAGGATTAAATGCTCGACTTTCGCTGTCCACTTGTTCCTCATGTGTCTCACCCGACTCACTCGTCTTTTTCTCAAATGTCGCTGTCTTTCTTTTCTTCCTACAGTCTTTTTACTTGTAATTTGCCGCTGCGTCTCTCGTCTGTCTGCAGTATTAAGACGATATCATCATCCTGCTGGAATGCAAAGACCCGATTGGTCGAGTAGCATCACGTGCGATGGTTTAACTCGAATGCTATTAGTCTGCGCTTTAAGCCACGGCCGTAAAGACGAGTAAAGCTGCGCCGGTCGAAAAGTGCGCCGTCAGGTTAAAACCACAACCGTCTTTTTTAGCTTTTGGTCCGGATGGGACGGCTTCTGGGTCCGGATCCGGAGTGCTGTCTGCCACCTCAGCTCTAAATGGACAATTTACTAAATGAACATCATGCAGTATTGAAGAATACTTGAATCTAGAGACTGTTTACTGAGGGAATAAATGAAGAAGAAGTAGAGTCATTTTCTCATAGACGTCTATGGGAGCAGAGGAGTCGCCCCCTGCTGGTCAGTAGAAAGAAAGCAGGTTTCTCTTTCACACCTTCGGTTTAAGTCAGTAGATCATGGCTTCAACTGTTTCCTCTATAATGAGCATGTCTCTCTCACCGTAGGTCAGTCAGGCCTTAAGGGCCCTCCTGGTTCTCCAGGTCCTGGTTTTAAAGGAGAGAAGGGATCTAAAGGAGCAACAGGTTTCCAAGGACCACCTGGTTACCCTGGTGACCAGGGACCTCCAGGCAAACCGGTAGAGAACCACAGAAATATATTGCACAACTACAGCACAATCATATGAACTTGAACCTGGGAATCCAACTCATCCTAAACTGCCATCTAGTTTGAGCTCTCTAAGTAAAAGTGTCCTCTAAATAGCCTTTGGCTGTGATATTGGAAACAATTGAGTAGAGTATTTAAAACATTTGTTGTGGTTGAAAGGGTGAAGATAGACCACCAGGGCCTCGAGGACCAGTAGGCCAGATGGGACCCACTGGTGTCACTGGACCCGTTGGTAAGAACCTCAGAGAGATCACCAGTATTTTAACCTCTTTTTCCTTGTGATTAGTCATTATCATTGGATCTTTGGGTTTCTTTTGCTCCTCTCGTGTGTTTCAGGTATCAAGGGGGAGGCGGGACAGGCAGGTTTCGTTGGCTCTCAGGGTCCTCCAGGGCCACCTGGGAGGAGAGGTACCACAGTACTATTCCACAAATCTGCTCCTAATACTAACACAATTGTGTCCGGCCTCTGTAGCGGGTACTGTGTGTTGGTTAGACTACCAAATGTATTGGTGAATATTGTAGTACTGAATACTGCCCTCTGCAGGCCAGAAGGGAGAGGATGTGCCGCTGGTGCCGGGAGACCAAGGCCCAGCTGGACCGCCGGGGCTCAAAGGAGAAAAGGGACCCCCGGGGGCCCGAGGGATTCCTGGAGGTCCAGGTGAGTCCTAAATAATCCTTTATGCTCAACCTTCAGAGATTTTCCAGGTCCAAACAGATTTCGTTAGAAATCTATCTTTGGTGCCTGCAGGTCTGAAGGGCGTTAGAGGGTCGGCTGGTAGGAGAGGACCGGGGGGGCGTCCCGGAGTGATGGGGGATCAGGGCGACCAAGGGGTTGACGGGTTAAAGGGTAAGAACTGCTTTGGAGGACACTTCTGGAAACGTATATGTCCTCTCAATGTATCAAATAGAAACTCCGTCTTCAGACCCCTTCTTCAATCAGAACCCAACTCTGTGTCACTAGGTGTCCCAGGTCCGAAAGGTTCGCTTGGTGCTAAAGGTGCTCCGGGCCGACCGGGTCCTTGTGGCAACCCACCGGATACCAACGGCTTCATGTTCACAAGACACAGCCAGAATCTCCTTGTCCCAGAATGCCCGGCAGGATCTGCCGAGCTGTACAGTGGATACTCGCTGCTCTTCATCAATGGGAACAACAGGGCGCACGGACAAGACCTGGGTAACTAAGTAGAGTAACTAAGGGCCTAGCTAACTAAGGACCTGGGTAACTATGTCCAGTAACTAAGGACCTGGGTAACTAAGCGCTCCTCCCTTTCCTCCCTCTCCAGGTTCACTCGGTAGTTGTCTACCTCGTTTCACAACCATGCCCTTCCTGTTCTGTAACACCGACAGCACCTGCCGCTACGCTTCCCGTAACGACTACTCCTATTGGCTGTCCACCGACCAGCCGCTGCCAAGCAGCGTGCCGCTAATCTCCGGGGACTCACTGAGGAATTACATCAGCCGGTAACTCGCACACGTGTGTCCTTAACCATGTGTCACAGTCTTCACTTTTATTTTGTAAACCACAAAACACTTTACTTTCTGTCTTTGTATAGTTTTTTTGCCTGCTTTTTTCCCACACCTGTGTTCTATTGTCTCCCTCACCAGTTGTCCCACCTCCTAGTGTTTAGTCCTTTAAGGTCCTCTGGAACCTCTGCAGATAATTCCTCTATGTGAGTTCTGTTTTTTCCGGCTTCTCGTGTTAAAGGTGTTCCGTGTGCGAGGCCAGAGCCAACGTGATAGCAGTCCACAGCCAGACAAGCCTGGTCCCAGACTGCCCCTCGGGCTGGGACGCCCTCTGGTTTGGGTACTCCTTCGTCATGGTGAGCAAAGACTCCAAGCAAACCCGTCAATTTCAAATATTTAATAAAAAAACCTACAGGAGCTGGTAGAACGACCTGCGATACCTGGTGACAACAGAGTTGTATTTATATGAATTGTTTTTATGAATTGTTTTCCTTGGTCACTAGGAGACAGGGGTGGGGGCCGAGGGGTCAGGTCAGCCTCTGGCGTCGCCCGGATCCTGTCTGGAGAACTTCCGTAAGATTCCTTTCATCGAGTGTCACGGCAGAGGAACCTGCAACTACTACACAGACTCCTACAGCTACTGGCTGGCTGCCCTCAACCCGGCAGACATGTTCAGGTACATCTGTAGTTACGGGTACATGAAGAAAAATTACATGTGCAGGTACACCTGGAGGGACAGGTACATGAAGAAATACAACATGGGGGGGGGGGGGGGGTAGTTGTCGCGCGCTCTGTGTTCGCTGGTCGTGCACGGTAAAAGAAAAACGCCTGGTGACGCGTAGATTACAAAAGAAGTCAGTTCTCAATGTGAAAAAAAACATGCTGTATAGGCTATTTATGATGACGTAGGTAGTACATGAGTGTTCCTTTGACATGTTGTCAGTGTAATTGACAGGCTGCTTAACTGGTTAACTCTTAAATTCAACATATTTGTTCAGGCAGTGAGAGGACAGGCAATGATGCCGAGAGCACAGGGAGAGAAACACCAGGTCCAATAGAGAGAGGAGCACAGAGGAGACATGAACTCTGGGGTTCATGTCTCCTCTGTGCAAGGCAGGACCTGACGTAGAGGACAAGGAGGCCCTCTGGGCACTACTGTGAAAAGGAGACTCCGTATGTAGATAGTTCTTAATCTGCAATTGTCTTGTTGTGTTGTGTTGACATACTTTTCTTCACTGTTTTCTTAGATTTAATAAACTACAAACTGTATATGACTTTTACTGATAACATAATGCAATATAGCCAGGACAGCCTTACAGAGTCGTGACGCTTTGTGTTGCGTTGCTTCGCATCGCGTCGAGGTCTGTATGATCACAAAATTCAGAGTTTACCCACCTCTAATTTTACCACTACAGCACTGCCAGTAGGGACAGGTAAAGGTACATGAAGAAATACAACATGTACAGCTACACCTGTAGGGACAGGTAAAGGTACATGAAGAAATACAACATGTGCAGCTACACCTGTAGGGACAGGTAAAGGTACATGAAGAAATACAACATGTACAGCTACACCTGTAGGGACAGGTAAAGGTACAGGTAAACACCCTAACGTACACAACAATCACGTTCAGGTGCACAACTGTTTACCTCCTTGTACACACCAGCAGGGGGCAGCCTTTGTCAACCTGTCAACAGGTGTATGATGAGATGAACCAAAATGAACACTGAACTAGGAGATTGTAACATACATAAACAATTATTCTAAATAGCGTTTGTATATAAATGAATATATTTAATAAACGACTTCTCTCTCCTCAGTAAACCGACGCCTCAGACTGACTCAGGAGACTTTCCAGCTCGTTTGATCAGCCGATGTCGAGTCTGTATGAAGCAGCTGTGAAGTGATACTACCGCTAATACAACATGAACTGTGTTCACCTGGTCCGAACCAGTGTTCCGACCACTGAAAGCGCTTTAACACTACATCATTCACCCATTCACACGCCGATGACAGGAGCAACACACACAGTGACACCTGCCCATCAGTCACTAACATTCACACACTGTAGTCGCAGCTACAGGAGCCATGTTGGGTTTAGTGTCTTGCTCAAGGACACATTGACATGCAGGTTAGCCAGGCTGGGAATCGAACCACCAACCCTCTGATTGGAGAACGGCCGTGCCCCCCCACCCCCAGTCGCCCGCTGCCTGATACAGCTGCTGTAAATACCACTACAACTGAAGCACGCAGAAGAAGAAGCTGCAGTTCCTCGTATAGGCCCTAGAGGGAGCTGCAGGAAAAACAGAAATAAAAGTTACATGTTTATATTTTCTGCAGCTCTCTGATAGGATGATTCACAAAGCAAGGGACTCTGGGTGTTGTAGCTTTCTTCTATCGCTAAGTTGTTTGTCTCATATTATTTTGGAAACGTAGATTATAAACACTAAATAGCGAGAGGTTATTTAGTGTTTTAGTAAAAACTTGTCTCCTGAGGTTGCTAACTATATACGTTTTGTGAATATGATCCTTGTTGAGTTTTAATAAAACTTGTTTCAAACAAGTCTGTTTTGTTGTTAATTCATAAAATCACACCTCAGAATGAAGTTCATGCAAACATTGTGGTAAACATGATGTCATCGTCATGTCATATCGGCTTCGTCGAGGTGACCAGACTTGTGTACAAATTTCTGAATCTTTTTTTAATGTGTTAACATTGTTGCTCGTCAGTTAGCATTCTGACTTCTACAGAAATGAATTGCATATTGAAAATATAGGAAAAACCTCATCATTCTGACAAGCTGGGCCAACATCTTAACACTATTTATTTTTATTGTCATCACAATCCAGTTATGTTCGCTATGGGGTTTAAACCAATCAGGAGCCATGAAAAACATCACATGAATAAAGGTCATCCTCCATCTCACAAACCTTTTAATTTGCAGAGGTGTCAATGTCACGCCCTAATTGTGTTCACCTGTTTTTCCCCTGTCTCCTCCCACACCAGGTGTTCCCTGTTTGTCAATTATCCCTTGGGCATATAACCTGTGTCTTCTCCCTGTTCTTGTTGCCAGTTCGTCTTACTTATCAGGTCTTACCAGTGTTGTATCCTCGTAGTTCGCAGTTGATTCTAGAGATCCCCCGTGTACTGACCCCTACCTGCCTCCAACAATGACGCTGCCTGCCACCTCTGTACCTCCGACCTCCTGTGTACCCAACTCACCACGGCCCCCATCCTGATCCAACCCGACCCCTCTCGCCAGTTTGTGGTGGAAATGGACGCCTCGGAAGTGGGCGTGGGAGCCATTCTGTCCCAGCGTTCAGCCCATCGACCAGAAACTGCATCCCTGCGCCATTCTCTCCCACAGACTCAGTCCAGCGGAAAGGAACTATGACGTCGGCAACAGGGAGTTGTTGGCCGTCAAAATGGCATTGGAGGAATTGAGGAACTGGTTAGAAGGCTCGGAGCTGCCGTTTTTGGTTTGGACCGACCATAAGAACCTTGAGTACCTTCGCAGCGCTAAAAGACTCAACTCCAGGAAGGCCAGGTGGGCTCTGCTATTCAGCCATTTTAATTTTCTTCTTTCATATCGCCCTGGCTCCAAGAACGCGAAACCGGATGCCCTCTCTCGAGTCTTCAGCCCTGCTACCAGCCCTCCGGATCCCGGGCCCATCCTTCCCACTTCCTGCCTGGCTACATCCCTGGTCTGGAGAATAGAAGCTGAGGTCCGCAAGGCACAGCGGTCGAGCCAGGTCCCTAAGAATGTCCCTACAGGCTGCCTGTTTGTTCCAGACCCCATGCGGTCTCAAGTTCTGAAGTGGGGCCATTCCTCCAACCTCTCGTGTCATCCCGGGGCTCGCCGGACCCTTGCCTTCATCCGTAGACGGTTTTGGTGGCCCACCATGGGGGTGGACGTGCCCTCTTATGTCTCCGCCTGCACGGTGTGTGCCCAAAGTAAGACCTTGCGGCAAGCTCCTGCCGGCCTCCTTCAACCGTTGCCTACGACACACCGCCCGTGGTCCCACCTGTCACTGGACTTTGTGACCGGTCTTCCTCCTTCCGATGGCAACACCGTCATCCTCACTGTCATGTACCGGTTTTCCAAGGCAGCCCACTTTATCCCCTTACCCAAGCTCCCCTCTGCCAAGGAGACGGCCCAACTCATGATACAACACGTCTTCCGGATCCATGGACTTCCCACTGACATGGTGTCGGATCGGGGTCCCCAGTTCGCATCCCAGTTCTGGAAGGCGTTCTGCGCCCTCATCGGGTTGTCAGCCAGCCTGTCCTCCGGATTCCACCCAGTCTAATGGTCAGTCGGAGCGGGCCAACCAGGACCTGGAGACTACCCTGCGGTGCCTAGTATCTTCCAATCCCACCACTTGGAGTCCACAGCTGGTCTGGGCGGAATATGCCCGTAACACCCTTCCATCATCTGCTATGGGCATCTCCCCCTTCGAGTGCTCCCTCGGCTACCAACCTCCCCTTTTTCCGGTCCAGGAAGCGGAAGTGGGGGTGCCCTCAGCCCAAATGTTCGTCCGCCGCTGTCGTCGGACTTGGAGGAAGGCCCGGATTGCTCTTCTCCGGACGGCATCCAGGTATCGACGACAGGCAGACCGCCGTTGGACCCCTGCTCCTCGCTACCGTAGGGGGCAATGAGTGTGGTTGTCCACTCGGGATCTGCCTCTCCGTGTGGAGTCCCGGAAACTGTCTTCCCGGTTCATCGGCCCATTTACCATCTCCAGGGTCATCAGTCCTTCTGCTGTCCGTTTGGTCCTTTCTCGTACCCTTAGAGTATATCCCACCTTCCATGTCTCCCGTATTAAACCTGTGTCCCTTTGTCGCCTCCTTCCCCCCCCCCCCACCTCCTCGGCCGCCTCCCCGGATGGTCGACGGGGGTCCAGTCTCTACAGTGCGGCGTCTCCTGAGGGTCCGACCGCGTGGCAGGGGTTTCCAGTACCTGGTTGACTGGGAGGGCTACGGACCGGAGGAGCGTTGCTGGGTTCCTTCCAGGGACATCTTGGACCCCTCCCTCATCGCCGACTTTCTGCAGAACTTAACCAGACAAAACTAGTGACTGCTAAAGGACACGAGTCAGAGGACACACACACATGTTGTTCCCATCGATCAGGTTTACATCTTCATGGGGGGAGGAGGGGGGCACCCTGTTCTAATGGTGGGAAACACTGAACTGGCAGCGGTCGGTTATTAAAACATTGGCCAAATTACCCGTTTTTCAGGCTTTATGAGGAAATACAGAATGTGTCTTCATTCCTAAAGCCGCATTAAGACACACTTGAGTTTATTTAAGAAGCTGTGTTGTGCCACATTCTCAATAAAGTTGGAAAAAAACATTTATAAATATGGATGTTTAAACAGCTGGAAACTTTAAATCGTTAAATAAAATCATTCATGTAAAACTGGAGGTTCAGTTGTTTTATTACTAATTCTCTTTTTCATAATTCGTAATGTTCTTTGCTTTTATATCTTCTGTTCTCTTCAAGAGGAACCAGGAGAACATGTATCACCTAACTTCTGTTTTTCAGTCACTTCTTTCCTTTCTTTTCGTTTTCGTAAACACGACTTATGGCAGAATAAATATACACGCTGTAAAAAGAAACTCATTGACAAGTTGTACAGTCTATTTTTAAATAGAGAATGAATCAATGTCAGCTTTGATGTTCCTTTGATGAGATGTAGACATCTGAATAATGGACAGTATTCGTGTCCACAAAGGACATCACATTCTAAGAAATTCTGTATTAAGATAAAATGAAATTATATTTACAGAGAAATGATACAGACGAACATCAGTAAAACACAGACCTCCTGTAAAGCCTCATTTACATGTTGGTGAGTCAGACACACTGAATGCATCACGGCGGGGCGGGGGGGGGGGCGTGATGTCATCACTTGCCCATCATGTCCCCTCTTAATTTGTGTGTGTCCATGCCGGCGGCTCCTCGGCAACCGCTGCTGGCGGTTAACGCGTTTCCGCGGCAACTGTCTGATTTGTCTTGTCTATCTGCGTTCTGAGAAAGAGACCAAGTAGAAGACGAGGACGAGGCAGAGCGAGACGGCCTCTTGTTGTCCAAGACGTAGAAGAAGAAGTGGCTTTAGGGACACACAGATCATTTATGACCAATGAATCCACGTTTACTCAAAGATTCGTACATTCGTATTCTTTTATCATCTCAACGCCGCGAGGACACCGAGGACAACGAGGAGCCGCGGCGCTAAAGATGAAGACGAAGAGTTTGTTCAGTGCGACGCATAATTACAAGCTCTCAAGTATTTACAGAAAATGATTTAGTTTGATCAGATCCTTTTTACAAATAAGTATCAACTTATCAACATGAAACGTCACAGACGGCTGAGGAGCTCTTCAATCTCCTCCTGTAGCATTCGGAGCTAAAGCCATTAAAGTAACACAGAGGTTCATGAACTAAACATAAATAAGAAGTTTATTGGTCTTAACTGAGTAGTTTCATGCTTTTAACCACTAACGGAGGTTTTGTGGCTTCAAATGAGAATCCGATCTCAACATAAAGCCATTAAATGTCTTCCATTAGATTCATCAGCTCTTTCCTTCCTGCTGATCTCACACTTAACATCAACGCGGCCTCGGTGGAAACTAATGATTCACTCATTCGATATCAGCAAGTCAATATCAACTGTCTGCATTATATTCTGCTTTTTACCAGTTTAGAATCAATCAGAAGCTGAACTTGTTCCTCACAACGAATCGTGGGAAATAATAAATAATAAATGTTTTCCTTTCTCTTGTGAGAGTAACATGTGATTTGACCTTTTGGCCCCGTACTAAAGGTCAGTTTAGTACTAATTGATGTTTTTTTACATTACTTTATTACAGGTCATTTAGCTGATGCTTTTATCCAAAGCGACTTACAATTAGGTGTCTTGCTCAGAGACACTGGGGCAGCTGGGACTCGAACCACCAGCACGCCGTCTCTGCCCGACGCCACGACGACCCTCTTCTCATCAGCGCGTCGTGTGTTTAGTGTCATGAGGATGACGTGAGAGGTTTTGTGCTTCTGCTCTCAGCGAACATTACAGCTAATAAAGTGCTGAGTGGGCGACTCGCTGCCTCTTTGCTTAATGGAGATAGCAGCGAGCGCTAATGAAGTCTGCTAATTCCCCCCCGGACATTCCTGGGTGGTGTTTGTGGAGCCGCTGATAGTCTGATTCTTTTATTCTTCTCCACCACTAATGGAGGTTTGTTTGAATAATACGTACCTTTGTCGCCGAGCAGCTGCCAATCAAAAAGAACCATGTGATCTACGGGGGGACGAGCCTCGGGCTTCAAAAGAGAAGCAGCTCGGAGGACGAGGAACCAGCGATCAGAACCGGCACCACAGTCCAGCAAGAGAAAGCAGACCAGCAGACGGTGGGAGCTTCCGCTTTCCTCCTCGCTCCTCTTCTCTGCTCTTTTTCTTCTCCTAGATCTTCTTCTTCTGCTTTCAGGTATGCAGTACACTCGTTGTCCCGCCATTTTGGTCCTCGTGGGGTTGGTCTTGTGCGGCCCCGGCGTGTCCTCACAGCGCAACAGAGACCAGGACCAGGACCAGTACCAGAACCAGGACCTGGACCCGCGTCCCCACCTCCTGCTGCAGCGCGCTCGTGGTGCCGGGCTCCTGTCGCAGGTGAGACGGACTCCTCATTGTCAGGAGGAAGAGCTGAACAACTAAACATGAAGACAAACTACTCGATCCGTGTTCCTCACGGAGTGAGATGATCCATGATGCTAAGGAGCCTCAATGCTTCCTTACTTTAGCACCACTGGACCGTCCTTTACCAAAGGACAGGAGATTTTAAATAGAGACGTGTCATTGGTCCGTAAACACAGATCATGTGACTAACCGCTAGCATCACTCGTTTATTCCTCTGAACCGGGTTGTTTGTGCGTCTGCACGACTCACAATAACAACACATGAAGCAGGAGACGTTTCTTTGTAGCCGCTGCAGACTGACGTCCCTGACAAGCGTCTCCGTCCATCACAACGACGCAGCTCCTCTCCTAAGTCCTCATGAAGCCTCCTAACCATCTGTCCTTGACCCCGTGACCTTTTCCGCAGAGAAATAGTGGTTAGGAATTGACGTTACACGGTAGTTCTTTTGACAATTTGAATCCAGCCCGTTTAGGAAAAAGAGCAGTTACTTGAGTCACCAAAATAAAGGTAGTGAAAGGACGAGACAGTTTTGTATAGAGAGCTAAAGAGGATGAATACTGATGCTAAGGATGCAAACTCCCTCTCAAAACATATTGATATGTAAGCTCTTCACGATGCTAGTATGTATATATATATACACATATATATATATATATATATATATATATATATGTGAATATCTTCATTGTGAATGTTTTACTGAGACTAACGCTGATCCGTATCCTGGTGTTTCAGGACTGGAGTAAGCGTGCAGTGGAGGACCTGCTGGCTCAGATGTCTCTGCCGGAGGCTGACTCACAGCTGGGGGCCGAGGTGGTTTCCGCGGCAACAGGCGGGAGGCTGAACCTGGAGCGGTCCGTTGACCCCCCCAACAACCTGCCGGCCCGTGAGCGCAAGGCCGGCTGCAAGAACTTCTATTGGAAGGGCTTCACTTCCTGCTAGAGCCCTGCCAGGTCTGACTGCTCTTTCAGCTCCACCCACCTATCTGACTGTCACTAAGCCCCGCCCCGGTGTTTGAGTGACACTTTAAGCCCCACCCATGTAACATTGCATTCTGTATCTCACCTGACCCTGTTGTCTTTTCTTCCATGACAGTTGGCACACGATCACCTGACCCCCGACTGAGCGCCTGGTCGTCCAATCAGCAGCAGTCTAGCTGCGGTGTACCTAAGTAATTAATGTAATTATCAATTAAAACGATAAATCAGTGAAGTCTGTGGCTCTGCCTCCTATGTGTCCAAAGCAGCTGTGAATCAGATGATAAAGTGACATCATCATGAGAGAAAACGTGCTGATCCACGACCTTAATACAGTTTAAATTCAATATTTCAATATTTTCTGTGATTTCCAACAAATAAGTAATATATATATATATATATATATATATATATATATATATATATATATATATATTTATATATATGAAACAAAAAGGGAAACATTTGCGACGCCCTGTCGATGTTACTGAGCACTGAGATGCTGCGGAGCGACTGGACCTTCAGTGTTTGAACAGAGAGTCTGATGAACCTTTAATGGAGATCAGAGAGAGCAAATGTTGGCTTAACTCGTTACACGTGTGTGTGTGTGTGTGTGTGTGTGTGTCTTAAATACTTAACCAGAACTAAAAGCACATTACTGAGACGACGTGTTAATGATATTTGCTTTTCCTTCCGATGTAAACTGAATGCTGGTCCCACCTACATTTAACATCCAAGCCACGGTATTGGTCACTAACACAGTCCCACGTTGATTGACAGGTTCATGCAGACAGCATTGAAAAAGAAGTTATATATATATAATATATAATAATTATGGATCCATGCAGGGGATTGAAAGCTCTCAGGTTTATGTTTAATCAACAGAATTGATTTGCAACATATTTCTCAGGGATCATCGAGAGGAAGGGAAGATGAGAGAGATGTCTGGAGTTAGTAACACCTCTGGAGCGACAGCAGATTTAATTACAAGCAGCTTATTGGTAATCGAATCCAAGAGACAGGTGGAAGATTTAAACTTCTAAGTTAAAGTCAGTTCCAAGGTTCCTACATCGGAGGACGGGTCGGCGCTGGTTGAAGGCAGGAGACCATCAATCTTCTCATTGAAGAAGTTCATGGAGTCGTTACTGCTGAGGTCCAAAGGAGTCCACGTCTGAAGAGAAACCTGGGGTTGTTTTATCTTTCTCTATTAATGATGCCAAACTAGCCTGGATCCGTCTGATTGGGTGGAACGCCATTGTTAGGGATTTAAGCCAGTCATGGAATTATAATACGTGTAATAATGTTTAGTGTTAGAATTATAGTTTGTGTGTTATTAGATATTAGTTATTACATTAACATGTTAGATGAAGTGAATGCAACATGAATCAAACACACGTTATAGTCATTTAAATCATATAAACACCGCACACATTAACATTCTGTCACAATGTGATGTTAAAACCTGGGGACGGATGCTAATTTCTACCAATTTTATCCCCAAAGAGGGAGTTTGTTCTCCTGTCAGGTAGTAAATGAACAACTTAATGTGAGGCAGCCGACTGAGGCAAAGGTCTCTCGCACCCAAGAAGACACCTCAAGAGTTTTCAAAGGACCAAAGCGGGGAAAAGACTGGTAGAATTCTCCTGCAGCCGCTTTGATGAGTCGCTTTAGACTTGCTCAGAGGATTCTCTATTTCACGAAATATTTTACTGTTCGCTTTGTATTTCACTTTGTAATCGTGTTCCGTATAACGTTGTTTAGTTATTAAATACTCTTTTGATTCGTGGTTTCCGGCCGGGACGAGACCAAAGGAGTGAGGCCTCCCTGGAGAGTAACGCCATAACCGTTCAAGTTTCCTCAGTCTGCTTTAGGTTTCGGGTTTGAGGGTTATACCACGGAGCAGACTTCCTTCTTGTTCCTCCAGAGGAGCATCGACAAGATGATCCATCTGGGACGGACTGAAGTCCTCACAGCAGTCTTCTGGTATCTTGAGACAGGACCCTGAGGAATGGCTTCTTTAAACGAGGCTACAGCGGTACGTCGACTGTAGGAACCCTTGTCAGGAGGAGGAGATCAGACCGGTTATCAGACAATAATCCGACAGGAGAGGGTTCTGTGGACAGATTGTTAGATGTTCAGTCCCAATCCCACACACAAGAACCAAGTTGAGGGTGTGTTTGTTTTACACTCTGACAGAAACCAACTGAATCTAACAATGAGGGAAACAAAGTACCACGTCTGTCCCTGTCGACATCCACACGAATGTTCAAATCACCCACAACAATGACGTTCTGGTCCGTTTTAAGGACCAAACTCGTTAGGAACTGTGAAAATTCAGAAAGAAATTCTGAATAAGGACCTGAGTCCTGTACACTATTACAAAGAGACCCGGCTGGATTATTCACCAGGTCGGTTGCGAAGGACGGAGAACTAGGCTTTAGAATAAAAAGTAATAATCCAGTTCAGAGCATTCGTGGAGATTAATCAGTGATCTGAAGAAGGAAAGGAGCCCAGAAGAGAGGAGGCAAGGAGAGAGGAGGCGGTCAAGGAGACAAAGGATACCTTTGTACTTACTTACAGTACTTACTTCTACCAGTGTATTTGTACTTGTAGTATTGTTACTACATTCTGCATGTAGCAGCATGCAGACTGCAGGTAAGGGGCGGAGCCACTGCTCAGGTGAGGCAGGTTTCGATGATGTTGCCGTTAGCTGGTAGCTAACGGAAGCTCCTCCGCTCTCTTCACTGGTACCAGCGGCAGTGGAGAGCGTCCATTGGTTCAGGCCGTCACACGGCTGTGGGCCGTCACCGCGTTAACCGCGTCCGACAGGTGTCGTCTTCCGTTAGCCAGCTGACGGACGACGTCCCCCCTCCAACCGCTTCCTGCTCAGAAAGCCCCCACAATGCGTTTGACTCCAGGCAGCACCGTCACACGAGGATCCATCGAAAACAAAGTCTGAGGTTCCTCTAAAGCGGCTTGATGAAACGGACCCCTGGTGAGCTGGTGACCTGCAGTCTGTCAACATCAGCAAAGACCAGACGACCTGAGGTCTCTACAGGGTCCTTACGTGTTAGAGGTCGCTTCTTCAGGGTTAATTCAAGACCAGTTAGTTTCTTCATGAATATTAAATATTATAGTTTGTTTCTATACGATTATTAAGGACTAGACTTTGTTTCTGCATGAATTCATAACAGTAATAAGTGTGTTGCTCTCAGCGTGGTGACTGATTAGTATTATTAGTGTTCACACTGTAGCAGCAGGAAACTGTTCCACTGAAGCTCCATCTGTTAAACTCCCACAGATTCCTCATATTATGGAACATCAGGAGCTCCACAGGGTTCACATGAGCGCACGTATGAAGAGTCGGTAAGTCACATTTATGACTCTGATGAATATTCACACAGTCGACTCTCTCAAATTTCCCTTTCAAATGGTTCTCACAAGAACTGTACAACGTTCTGCTGTCCAGACGTAGACATGAAACGTGGAGAGGTCCAGTTAGAGAACATTTCTTCAAGCAAAGGTCCGGAACATCATAATGTGACTACGAGTGTGATTAAATAGAGGAATAGATGCATTTAATCAATACACAACTAACACACACAACTAATTCAGTATGATTCTTTTGACAATATTTATTGTCACCTAACAAAGAACTGAACATATATGTGTGACTGCAAATATAAATAATGTTCGTATATGCTGAGCAGAAACCAGTTTGTCCATTGAGGATTAAATGCTCTACTTTCGCTGTCCACTTGTCTCTTTTAGCAGCATTTCTTCCTCATTCTCACCCGTTTCTTTCTCTCGCAAGCTCCGTCTCAAATGTCGCTGTCTTTCTTTTCTTCCTACAGTCTTTTTATTTGTAATTTTCCGCTGTCTCTCTTGTCTGTCTGCAGTATTAAGACGAGTAGCATCACATGCGATGGTTTGACTCGAATGCTGTTGGTCTGCGCTTCAAGCCACGACCGTCAAAAAGTGCGCTGTCACATTAAAATCACAATCGTCTTTTTTTAGCTGTTGGTCCGGATGGGGCGGCTTCTGAGTCCTGCTGACCCCTCCTGCTATCATCATCATCATCATCATCATCATCATCCTTATTATTATTATTATTTAAAATATGAATCATATTACTATTACTGTCATCATAAACCATCATTACCCTCTCCTAAAGTCTTTGTGTTCTCCCGCCCACAGGCTTCTGTGGATTGTGGTTCTAAGTGATGGTGGTTCTATGTGATGGTGGTTCTAACTGATGGTGGTTCTAAGTGATGGTGGTTCTATGTGATGGTGGTTCTAACTGATGGTGGTTCTATGTGATGGTGGTTCTATGTGATGGTGGTTCTATGTGATGGTGGTTCTATGTGATGGTGGTTCTATCTGATGGTGGTTCTATCTGATGGTGGTTCTATCTGATGGTGGTTCTATGTGATGGTGGTTCTATCTGATGGTGGTTCTATCTGATGGTGGTTCTATGTGATGGTGGTTCTATGTGATGGTGGTTCTATCTGATGGTGGTTCTATCTGATGGTGGTTCTATCTGATGGTGGTTCTATGTGATGGTGGTTCTATGTGATGGTGGTTCTATCTGATGGTGGTTCTATCTGATGGTGGTTCTATGTGATGGTGGTTCTATGTGATGGTGGTTCTATCTGATGGTGGTTCTATCTGATGGTGGTCCTGCTGTACACCTGCTTACTACTCTCAAGTTTTCAAACAAAGTCGGACCAGAGTCTGATTTGTTGGCATGAGGACTTTGTGTGTTGGTGTTAGAGTGTGTGACTATGTGTGACTATGTGTGTGTGTGTGTGTGTGTGTGTGTGTGTGTGTGTGTGTGTGTGTGTGTGTGTGTGTGTGGCAGGAGGTAAATTGTTGGTGACAAACAGACCGGCAGGCATCACAATGACGTCAGTCACCAGTTCTATCAGGTCTATCTGACCTACCAGGGTCTATCCGGTCTACCAGTTCTATCAGGTCTATCTGACCTACCAGGGTCTATCCGGTCTACCAGTTCTATCAGGTCTATCTGACCTACCAGGGTCTATCCGGTCTACCAGTTCTATCAGGTCTATCTGACCTACCAGGGTCTATCCGGTCTACCAGTTCTATCAGGTCTACTAGGACCACCAGGTCTACTAGGTTGAATATTAATAAATGACTGATGAATGAACAGACATTCATCGATTACTTATAAATTGATGGGTCAACAGATTCTGATATGTAGGTATTGATCGATCACTAATAGAGTGACAGGTGATTGTTAAGTCAAAGGACCCGTCGGAGCTCTCAGCGTCCCTCTGGGGGGCCGCGAGCCCTCCGCCAAGAAATGGACAGAAGCAACAGGAAAAACAAAGTGTTTAAATGGATCATTTCACTAAAGCGGGAGGCGGGGGAGTCATCATCATCACCATCAGCATTACTCCCCCCTCCCCCCACACCGGGACACTGACGTCAGCCAACTGTATAAGAGCCGCTCTGACGGGACAGACCCAGAAGATCCTCCGACCCGCGGAAAGACAGGTGATGAACATGGTCTCCTCGCGCCTCCGCTGCCTCCTCCTGCTCCTCCTCTCCCTCACCGCCTCCATCAGCTGCTCCTCCACCGCTCAGAGGGACGGCAAACTCCACCTGCTGCTCCACCGGACCCCGCTGCTGAGTTCCAAACAGGTCAGAGCGCCAAGACACGGAGGGACAGGGACAGCGAGAGAGACAGACCCAGAGGGGAGAGACAGACAGACAGAGACAACGAGAGAGACAGAGCCAGAGGGGAGAGACAGACAGACAGAGACAGCGAGAGAGACAGACCCAGAGGGGAGAGACAGACAGACAGCGAGAGAGACAGACCCAGAGGGGAGAGACAGACAGAGACAGCGAGAGAGACAGAGCCAGAGGGGAGAGACAGACAGAGACAGCGAGAGAGACAGAGCCAGAGGGGAGAGACAGACAGACAGAGACAGCGAGAGAGACAGAGCCAGAGGGGAGAGACAGACAGACAGCGAGAGAGACAGACCCAGAGGGGAGAGACAGACAGAGACAGCGAGAGAGACAGAGCCAGAGGGGAGAGACAGACAGACAGAGACAGCGAGAGAGACAGAGCCAGAGGGGAGAGACAGACAGAGAGAGACAGCGAGAGAGACAGAGCCAGAGGGGAGAGACAGACAGACAGCGAGAGAGACAGACCCAGAGGGGAGAGACAGACAGACAGAGACAGCGAGAGAGACAGAGCCAGAGGGGAGAGACAGACAGACAGAGACAGCGAGAGAGACAGAGCCAGAGGGGAGAGACAGACAGACAGAGACAGCGAGAGAGACAGAGCCAGAGGGGAGAGACAGACAGACAGAGACAGCGAGAGAGACAGAGCCAGAGGGGAGAGAGACAGACAGATAGAGACAGCGAGAGAGACAGACCCAGAGGGGAGAGACAGACAGAGACAGCGAGAGAGACAGACCCAGAGGGGAGAGACAGACAGACCGAGACAGCGAGAGAGACAGAGCCAGAGGGGAGAGGCAGACAGAGACAGCGAGAGAGACAGAGCCAGAGGGGACAGAGACAGACAGACAATCTTTTTGAAACTTTGATAAATCATTTATCGAGTCGTCATTTATGATAATACAAAAATATGACTTCACGTTGATGCTCTTTATACATATTAATAATCAATCATTCCAAACTAGTTCAGGCTCTTGATTTTATATTTATTATTATTAAGCTAAAATGAAAGTGATTGATTTGGTTCCCGCTTTATTTGACACACTATCAAATATGAGCAATGATAAACTATCAAAGAGGCAAAAAGGCTATTAGATATACTTTATCAATAATAACACCTGAAATAACTTTTGACTCAATAATTCAGTATTTTGATTCGTTTTTATTAATTGTGAAGAAATCGTCTTGTGATTAATTTGATTTTGTTATGTGTTAAACAACGTCATAATGTTATTTTTATTAAAATGATTCTTTTATAAATGTTTTGTCTCTTTATCAACGTAAATTCTAACTGAACATTCTTGATCAGCTGAATATAAAATAAAACATGAGTAAAGAAATTCAGTTTACAGAGAAATCATTAATTACTGATATATTAATTAATTATCTTTTTTTCCGCCTTTGAAGGTTCGAAACAAATTGAAATAAATTGAATAAATGTGAGTTGATTTTGTTTGTTTGATTCTTTGAGAAATAAAAATGATTTAGTAATCTTGATCTTTAAGTCACATTATGAAACGTAATTTATACTTTCATGAAATCTTTTTTAACACCATGTTTTTGAATTTGAGGACATTTTATTAGTTCTATTAGTTCTTTGATCTGGAGCTTCTTCACTGATATCAATCATTCACATAAACATTATTTATTTATCTAACAGCTTCACCTCTTCATATTCATACTTTATCAACTTCAAACGTTTGTATTTTAAACTTTTTCCATGGTTTCTTTTAAAAAGTGAGATGCAGATGTGTTTCCGAAGATACATAGAGACACAAAAGAGGTTTCTGAGTAGTTTTAGTCATTTGAAGAAACATAACAATACTAAATATATATATATATTTCATTGTGTTCATTGACATTCACATTCACATTCATTGTGTTTTATATATATATAAATGTGTTTTATATATATATAAAACACATTTATATATATATATATAAAACACATTTATATATATATAAAACACATTTATATATATATAAAACACATTTATATATGTATAAAACACAATTAAAACGTTCAATAATTCCTTCCGAAGAACTTCCCAGTTTTTAGTAACATCTGGTCTGTGTGCCTCAGGACATGTCTCGAGCCTCGCTGGTGGAGCTACTCCTGTCAGACCTCCTCCAGGTGCAGAACGAGGCCCTGGAGGAAGAGAACCTCGCTCCGGCTGGAGGAGAACCCGAAGAGGTCCACTTGGACCTGGAGCGGGCCGCCGACGCCGGGCCGCTGCTCGGTCCCCGGGAGAGGAAGGCCGGCTGCAAGAACTTCTTCTGGAAGACCTTCACCTCCTGCTGAGCGCCGCCTCGTCCTCTTGTACAGAAGCTGAGTGGATCCGACTCTTTTCTGATTCTGTCTGAATCTAACGTTGAAATTATTTTTCATTGTCTGTTTGAATAAAATCAGTTTGAGACAAATGACGACTGGTATCTGCTGACGAGGAGGTGAAGATCTCTTCCATCAGGTTCTCCTCCTGAAGGATCAGCCCACTGGGTTCAACTATCAACTCTATCAACTTTATCGAAATAAGTAAACGTATTCAAATATAAAATGTATAAACAGTGATGACGGAAGAGTAAATGTGAGAAAGGTGCTACAACTTTTCACCTCCCACACGTGGACGAGTTACTACATGTTGTGGGAGGAGCCACTACCTTCAGGGGGAGGGGTTACCACATCAAAGGGAAGAACTTCCCTGGTTTTTACCTTCAGGGCGAGTGGTTATTAGCTTCCGAGGGGGGTGTTACTACTTTCATAGGGGAAGGTTACTACCTTCAGGGGGAGGGGTTACTACCTTTAGGGGGAGGAGTTACTACCTTTAGGGGGAGGGGTTACTAGGCACTACTGGTAATAACGTTTGGTACCGGGCTGCACCACTACCTAATTAATACTAAATTAATACTACTATTAATACTTAATTATTTTTGTCATTTGACTTTTTTTTCTGATAAAAGTTTTATTTTGATAATTGACAATAATAATTGATAATTGTGTCCTCGTTACTCTTGACGTGTTTCCCCGATGATTTTTTCATGTTGAGATTTGCCCACTTCTCGTGTTTGTCCTCCACACCTATAAGATCGGTCCGCGAAATATCGTCTAACATGAAAACGGTCCGTGGGGTAAAAAACGTCGCAGACCCCTGATGTAGTGTGGAGCTCTTGCTTGTATTGAATCTCTGGCATCTGTGACCTTTGGTCCGGTGCGTTAGCAGCAGCCGGCCTTGTTGAAGCCAGAAGGATAAAGCTAACAGACCCACATAATGGGACCATGCTGGTACTGGTACTGGGCTAAACTAGCATACTGGTACTGTACCGGCAGGCTGGGAACTCAAAAGTGATTTTAATGGGTAATAAATAGGCCTTCAAACTCCGCATGTGCGCAAACTCCACACAGCAGAATCAAAGCTAAGAGCTTCATGCTATGAGGCGACTGTGCTAACCACCACTCCACGTGCCGCCAGCAGAGGATCACACTGCTTTTGTTCATATAACGGTGTATTGCTGTTTTTAGTTCAATGCTCCCTACAATTAATAGCGATAAACTGTTTTCTTTACAAAGCATGACTGTAAACAATAGTTTAGTACACAGTACTGGCTGTTAAGTGTAGAATATGTTTTATCTCCATTGGCACCACGATGATCCGTATATTTCACACTAAAAAAATGTATTTTTAAAAGTAATTCATGGAACATAGGCTGACATATATATTTACGGTGTTTCACTGTCAAATAAACTGAATTTAACCAATTACAATTTAACGGTCTGTTACTGTCAGGATTTGACAGTTTTTCACTGTACATTTGACTGACTTAGTGTACATGTATTAAATTAATGAATGAATGTGCCGGGTAAACATCAGCCTGAAGCTACAGATGTGGAGGCTCAGGTGAAACGCGATTGTCATTTTTGGTAAAGATTTGTTTTTTAAGGGTTGTTTAGACGATGTCACCCATGAGTGTTATCGTTCACCCTGGCTATTTTCAGAATAAATGTTATACTTGTAGGTAGTAAAAGGTGCTATAAATTGGAATGCACTCATTTATGCTTTGTATAATTATTTAATTATTACATAATTTCATTGCTCAGAAATCCAGTACAGATGATGTCGGCCTGGTACAGCTCCATACAACTTAAACCAATTACCCACATATTTAACATTCATTTCAGAATAAACAAATGCGTTGCATGTACTTCTCATTAGGTCACGTTGGTAATCAAGGCATTATCTTGAAATGCATCCAGGACATCCTGTGCAGATGTAGTGTAGGTTGAGGAAGCAGCAGCTGGGGGCATTTTGTTAAGAATCACCATCAGCAATGAAACGGAAGGACGTTTAGGGAAGTTGGTAAACTGCTTGGATTTGAAGTTTCGGGAAATGTTTAACCAACCGGATTTGTAGGAACTCAGTTGATGCCATTGAACATACAAATTCTGATTCTGTTCCCA